>NW_009631903.1:63258-102492 GCF_000690535.1 Cariama cristata
GCCCTGACAGACAAGGGAGCTTTCAGGGCTGTTGGATTGCTCGGGGGCGGGGGGGGGCAGATTGTTAGGAGGCAAATAGTCCTGGTAAGAGTAATCCTACAAATGGAACAGACAGTGTGTGTAAAATGGAGCTGAAGTTTTTAGACGTTAGATTCAGATTTGCTAAATCAGCAATGGTGAAGTATTGTCAACAGAGACAAATTTGGCATTGACAGAGATTTGGGGTGGCACCAACGATATGGGTGCAGCCACCAGATGGGCTGCATTGCTTTACAAATTGTTTTGCCATATCAAAAATTTCCTACCAGAGAGCTAAACCAATGAAAGAGTGTGTAAGGAACAGTTTTGCTTTTAATATGGCCCAAGTGACCTGACGGCTATTTTCCATCTCTAGCTTCTGTATGCTTTTGGTTTAGGGAACTGTAGTAACTGCCAGCATCTGCTTCTATCTGCTTGGGAGTTGGTTTCATTTTGGGTTTGCATATCAACTACTATGCTCTATGTCTGCGACTTTTAACTCCAAGTATCAATCTCCGTACTAAATCATCACCAAGTAACCTTCCATTCTTCTTTTCCATGATGCCCATCTAATCACCAGCTACGAACACACAGCTCCTGCGTGCATGCCGTCAGAATGAGTCTGAGCTGCTCAAACCTCAACTCCAGCCTGAACACAAATTTTTGTCTCTGCAGGAATATCAGGAGAAAAAAAAAGTCACCAGGGCTACCAGTTCTCGTTATTGTTTGTATTTATATTTTTGATTCAACTTCTTTTCTCCTTGAGGTTTTGATTCCACCAGTTTTGTTTGGGTTTGATTGGGCTTGCTTTTTTTTTTTATTGCTCTCCCTCTTCTCATTTTGTTTTCTCCATTCTTTCATTGGAGGCAATGAGCCGTCCAGCGGTCGGAACTCCCCTGTCCCTTATCGGCCCGACAGCCGCCCTCTCACTCCAACTTACGCTCAGGCCCCTAAACATTTCCATGTTCCAGGTAGGAGCTGGCACTGTATGTGTCTCGGTGTCCTGTCACAGTGTAGAATGTAGCCTTTGTAACTTTTGTCTTGTCTCCATTGTTTCGTGCTGTTTACCATGGGGTGCGCCCTCAGGGTTGGGAACTGCTCCTGGCCTTGCTGAGAGGAGTAGTGCGGCAAGAAATGGGAGGGGGGGTGTGTTCATTGTGATTTTTACCTGTTTTGTTGGTCAGGTAATTCACTGTTAGAATGTCTTGGTTTTCAGGGTCTGTTGATGGCCTGTGAGCTGGATGTGAGCTATGTAGGGCTTGATTTTTCTCCCAGTTGCACCAGCTGAGCACCAGCATAACTCTGCTAACTTTGGAGGACCTGGTTTTGACTCACATGCAGAAAAGAGTTGACTAGTGAGCCATTACATGTGTTGTTCCTGCAGATTGTTGTGAGTTGTTTCAGTGTTGAACCCAACAGTTCTAGTTTAGTGTTCCCTTTTTTTTTTTTAAAGCAGGTGAGGATGGTTTTTTACTTGTTTTGTGCAATGGCTTGGTGTCCTCAGAGAGACCTGCAGATCCATAAGGATATGTATGCCTTAGGATGTCCTCTCTATAAAGGGCAGTCTGTGTTTTGAAGTGAGCTGCACAGTTCTTCCAGCGTCTGAGAGAGTCATCTGTGTAGGATTTTGATGGAATGAGAGTGTATGTCCCTCGGCCGTGGACATCTTCTGACTGCATTAGTGCTAGCTGAAAGCCCTATTATATCCAGTTATTCTTCAGGTCTCCTTCAGTCTAGTATCCCTTCGCACTGCCAGAGGTTACTGGTCTTCCTCCTTTCCTCAGATCTGGCAGATAAACTGTTTGTGGGAACTTCCCTTTCAGTCAGTGTGACCTGGCTTGGCTAAGGTAGGCTGTTTTAACTGCTTAAGCTAACCTGGCTCACTTTGACTTGCATAAGCTAAAGCGCACGTGCATGAATAGCTCTGAGTAATAATCTCTAGCATGGTGGGAGAGCTGTCCTCTTCAGCTGGCACAGTTCAGCCACAGAAGGAGCTCTGTTCCTATCCTCCTTATAACTTTCTGGTATAGATGTGCGCAAAGTACTGCATGACTACCTTTGTAATGTTTATACCTATTTGCTGGTCAAGTATCCATAACAGATCACTAACAAGAATGAAATACGTCAGTGTCTGTGTGTGCAATGAATTTGCTTGTTTAGGCAAGGATGTAGGGTTCTGCAGAGTAAGATTTGCCTCTGTTTCAATAGATTTTTAGGGTTAGCTTTCCTTAATGCCAAAGGCTGGGTTGTCTCCTGTAGCACTTTAATTGGATCTGTGATACGCAGCATGTATTTCTAGAATGCTTTTTCATCTTTCATTCTAATGTAACTGAAAACTTTTTTCAGGCAGTATGAAGTAGCAAAATGGGTTTCTGACATTAATTTTCTAGTTCCCAGTAGCTCATTTTGGTCTTCTAGTAAGATTTTAACAGATTTTTGCACTGTAGCACTGATTTTGGGTTAACTTTTGTATTTGTAGCTGTGCCAAATACATGAAATGTTGTCTTGGGTGGGAAGGTAGTTCAGAACAAACTGGTTCCTGTCTTAAATGATTATTTGTAAAAATACAGTATCTTTTAGACATGCTGTAGATCTACTGCATTAGAATTCTAGGAAGTCTTTTTATTCTGATTTACATTGATAATATGCAATGTGGTGGGCCTTACATTAAAAAAATTACAAAAAAGAAATAAAAGCTATCCTTGTGGCTTGAGAGTTAGTAGTATATCAGTTAACGGTTTATAAAGCATCCTTTTGACTCACTGAGGTGTAGGTGTTGTCGACTGTTCAAAATAGTGTATTAGGCAGTTATTTTGTTCTCTGGATTTTGAAGTGAATTGTAGGCTCACTGCATTCTCCTCTGCTCAATCCAGCCAGTTGGAAAGAAAATTGAGCTGTTATGACGGAAGCACAATTTTCCACAGAAGTTATTTGGGGTAGTTTTCCCCAAATGGCTTGTATCTTCACCATTGAAATGTCTTGCTTGTTTGCATTTCTTCTCTAACTTTTATCCCACTGATAATCTTTTGAATGTTTAAAATAAATGGTTCATGACTTGGATGCATCCTCATGTTACAGAATCAGCTCCAAAGGACTTCATACCACATGTCTTTGACTTTTCACTTGTTCTTATGTTTTCTTTTCTTTAAATAATCTGATTTTGTATAATACTAGAAATAGCTTTCTGGCTTTTTCTCATGCTGCGTCCTTGATTTGGTCTGTCTATTGTTTTAGTGTTGGAGTTATTTTTATTTACAACTGAAGTAGTTTTCATATTCCCATTTTTCTGTTTCTCAATTTCACAGATCAAGGTGTCAACATTTACAGAAAACCGCCCATCTACAAACAACATGGTAAATGACCTTTCCCTTTTTATTTCAAAACTGAAGTGTCAACTAAATTAAAAGGCATGCAGACTAGTGAAAAGCATTCAGTTTTTACTTTGTGACCATAAAAAATTAGTAATCCAAGCTTGAAACAGCTGTTACTGCATGTCCTGCTGAGTGATTATGTTTTAAAGCATGATGTTTCCTTTCGATCATCTGGTTTAAATCTTAGCCACATTGATATTAATGGCAAAATTGCCATTAACTGGGATCTTGCTGTCTCTCTAGCATTATGATACCTTCCTGTATTTCACTTCTTGAAGTTTGTATTTTCAGAATACAGGTATTGATCGTGTTAAAATGGATTAATAACAGACTGTTCCCTGACAGGGACTTCATGGAATATCCTTATTTTAAACAGACGAAGTACAATAATTTATTTCAACAGCAAAGACAGAGATGTTATTATCAGACTGGAATTCGAAATATACATGTGGCTTTAATTAAGAATCTTTAATTACTGAAGATAACATAGGTGACTTATCACTGACAGGACTAATTTGATTCTCAAGCCTTGTGATATAGCTCAGGTAGTACACTATACTTGTTTTTCCAGGTATTTGGGTTCTGAGTTGGACAGCCGTGTTAGTGCTGTAATCTTTTTGGTGTAGACGATGTTATAGCAAGTCTGAAATAACAATGATGGCAGAAGCCCACTGCTTTGCCAGTCTTTAGTACTGCAGAACGAGGTCCTGGTTATAATGGAGCATGTTCACTCTTCCCTTCTGCTGTGAATAGAAAACTTTGAATAGGAGATGATTTTTATGTAATGTGGTGACAGATGGATGACTCCACTTTTTAAAGCCTTTGAGTTTGCAAGCCTTTGCAGACCCTTTATCCAATCAAATGTATTTAGGGTTACATAGCAAATTAGCAGTACCAGGGTTTAAATGAACAGCTGGCTGAGTGCCACTGAGCTGAGATGATCAGGAAAGCCCGGGAAGTCCATTCTGTAGTCAGGAGTGAGCATTGCAAATAACACTGCTATGGTATTACATCAGGGTTTTTTCCTCTTTCTTTTTTAAGTTTCAAACCGTATGCTCATTTTGGAAAAAGTCTTAACATTATTTTTGTTTATTTTTATGGTTTTAATGTATCTCCTCACCTCCCATTAACATGTGAATGTTTAACCACTGACATCACCAATTCTAATACGTAAGTACTGTTTGAAGTCATGCTTTTGTAAACTCTGACCAGCTTCCTCCATACCTGTAATTATGCTTAGAGTTTCCCCATCATAAACTGCTCAGAATTCCCAATGATATCTAATACTGATGTTCCTAAACTACCCTGAACTTGTTGGATCAGCAACACAGTGCTTCACTTTGTTAACAGATTTCTTTCTGTTTAAAAAAAAGAGAAAAGGAAAGAAAGTCCAGAATCTTTGCTTCTGATACAATAGCTTCACATAAGAGAATGTGATTTGAGCTAGCAGTTTGCAGATAAGAGGTAGTTAAGGCTGGTTTTAATGTAAACTGAATCCGATTGGATTTTTTTTTTTAATGTCAAGAAGTGAAAGCCATAATGCACATGCTGACATGCTTTTAAGAGTCTTTGGCTTAGACTGGAATCTTAAATGGATGCCCAACTGCTGAGATAGTTTATTGGTGAAGCTCATTTCATTGCAAGTGCCTTTCCCTGCCAAGTTGACCTGAATGGAATTTAGTATTTATTAATAAATTCACATCTACTTTTACTACTACTGCATGCTAATAAGCACGGCATGCAGCTGAAGAAATCCACTGGTTAAACAAGCGTATTGGTTTCAGATTTCTTTTTTGTTGATTTTGCAGCTTTTCACAGAAACATAGGAAATAAGTAGCGTTAAAATTAGTGCTGTTCCTCTGAACTATTTGGTTCTTTGCCCTAGAGGGAAGACAGATCACTACATAAATCTAGTTTCATCTTCAATAATAATCAGCTGCCCTTAGGAGATACTGGCAAATACTGTTAGATTGAATTTTCTCACTCTTGTCTAATCATTCTAACACTCTGCAACCCTTGTAAAATCCAAAGCTGATTTGGGGTAATTTTGGGGGTGGGGAGGAGAGGAAGGTTTGATCTATTGGCAAGAGAAAGACATTACTTTGCTTCAAATTGCAATTAGAAAAGCAAAACATGAAAATGCTTGCTTTTGAAAATCAACTTCTTGTAAAGTATAAAATTTTGCCAAAATAAGGAAGACCTTTATATTGGTACAGATTATTACATAGCTAAGTTCCCTGATTGCCATCTAGATGCAGCTGCTTTGGCAGCACAGAGCAAGTCCTCCGAGGATATCATCAAGTCCTCCAAGTTCCCAGCAGCTCATGCACCAGCACCCAACGAGATACCAAAGATTGAGACGGACCACTGGCCAGGTCCTCCCTCTCTTGCGGCCATAGGTATGCAAAAAAAAATTATACAAGTGATGCGGCGTAACAGGTACTGGTAACCGAAGTAGATTAATACTGGAGCTGTAAAAATGGCTAGTGAAGATTGTGTCCACTCCAGGTGTTCACCAGTGCAGTTCTTCTGGTGAGACCTGCGAGTGTCTGTGAATTTAAAACTATTGAATAGCACTGAGTGGAAGAGGTTTTGCTAAAGGACTTTGGAATTGATCACACAGATATTAACCCATAAACAAGTTAAGTGAACTTCCATACAGTAGCTTTAAAAATGTGGTGTGTCACACAAGCCTGACTTCTTTCAGTTATTGTCTATTTAATCTTTTAGTCCTAAACTAACAGGAAATATTCCACAGAAAATACAATTGCTTCCAACCAATGACTAATTTCATGGCAAGAAGCAATGACTGAAGAGAAACAATTAATGGATTAAAAAAAGTCCTTATTTTCAGTTACTGTTTCTACAGACTTTGTATGTTGCTTCTGTGTTGTAGCACTACAGATATCTTACTTTCTTTTCTTTAAGTCATATGCATCATCATTTTAAATTTTTATTTGTTTGTTTTGTAATTTTTTCCCTCTGTTAATTTTCATTGACCACTATAGCATAAAATAAGCTATCTAGCCTGGTTCATTTATGAAGTCACGTCTGAAACAATAGAAGTGCTGCCTGTTTCAGGTTTCTTTGAAGGAGAGTGTATGGTTTTCATCGCAATGTAATTTTCATAGAAGTGCTGGGAGAGGAGACACAGGGTGGGAGAGCTTAGTGACCAATTGAAGAAGCTGCATATGCAGTGGCAATTTTTTGAAAATGTCCTTTATATAGGATTGCAACCTGACAAACATTACAGCCACAGGGAATAACATCTGCGTCCTTGAAACTCTCCTGACAATGCTTGTGATAACTACAGCGTTATTATGTCATATGTCTGAGGTAGAGCCTTTGTTGGAAATTTTGGCTCTCAGCTCAGTATCTAGCCAGTGGATGAAAACTTTTAATTGTTTCCAGTAACACTACTTTGTATATTGGCTATCAGGTGATTTTTGTTACACCTGAGAAATTAAAAATGAATGTTGGGAAACTATAAAGATAAAAATGTACTCATGGATCTATTTTATTCAGAAATAAGAAGGCATCGTACAAGATTAATCACTAAAAAACAAACCCACAAACCCCAGGTTTTTCGGCTTGTCTGATTTTCTGAGTCTGATATTTTGCTTACAGAGCTAGAATGAGCTCAACTGTCAAAAAAAGAAGTATTACTGTTATTGTACTGAAGTCTTGCAAAAGACTGAGATACTAAACAAAATAATAAATAATTTAAATACAAACAAATTATTTCTCCATAACTTTTTGTCTTTCTCCGTATTAGCACCAATTTAACACTGCTGTACAAAACATTTAATTGATAGAAACCTTCTGATACTTTCATTGCAAAATGTAGTTTTCATTCAGATCAGTTGCTGAGTTTGTCTAGCATAGGATTGGTGAATAACTATATTGGGATGTAGCCTGATAGAAAAAAATAAAACTGCTGTGTAAATGCATCCAGTGTATTCATGGAAGTGTCCTAGTGTCCAAACTGAACTATTTCTTAAGAATATTCAAGAAAATAAAAATTATTCAATAAAAAGGAAGGAACTAATATGTAGAGCACCTATGTCTTAATTAATTTTAGCTTTATCAAATGGAGAGTTTACTTTGTTTCAGACTAAAAATAATGCCTTATTTATTCCAAATATGAGTGTCCATTTAGGAGATTAATGTATTTTAATTTTCCATTTGAAATGTTTATTCACATTTGCTTTTTGGAGTCTAGATGAAAGCATAAATGTAAATCAGACTTTAAGTTTTCAGCCAATGATACAGTTACTGGAAACCCCATCTTTCCAGAACTAGCAATCTGAGCTCCTTTTTTCTACTACATTGATTCATGGCTTTTGTATCCGGGACCATTGCTTAGTTTGGAACTCACGTGCAGTTTAAGTTCTTGTTAATTTTATAAGAAGCCTGATGACCATAGGGCAGGCTATCTGGGTGAGTTTTATTAAGAGTGAGTTTTGAAAAAGCCTTGTGAGTCTGCAAGAAAATACCACTTTATTTATTCAGTAAATCAGACTGACCAGTACTTTGAACTAGCATTGAAATCTTCAAGCTGCAGTTGAACTGATACACAAAGCTCTTTCTGTACTGTGGTTTTACGGAAGCAGGAGCTGACATGAGACGCAGATCAAGTGGAAGAGAGGAGGATGATGAGGAGCTGCAGAGACGCCGGCAGCTGCAGGAGGAGCAGCTCATGAAGGTGGTTATAACCTTGTCTTTATGCTGTTTCTGAACACCATCCAAAAAGTGCTCCTTTGTTTTCTGTAAGCAATTTCTACTAATGCCTCGATCAGCTTTGTTTTATTGATATTTATTTTAATTGCCATTTATAGCTCAACTCTGGTCTGGGACAATTGATATTGAAAGAAGAGATGGAAAAGGAGAGTCGCGATAGGTCAGCCCTTTCTGCCAGTCGTTACGATTCTCCAGGTAATTCATGTAGGCAATAAAGCTATTAATAAACGGTGAATAATGAACACCACATATATACAATTCAAGCGGTCTCCCAGAAGAGAGACCACTGGGAAGATCACTTGATATGTGTGTATGTGGTGTTCTCCCCTGAAAGAGTGGCCTACTTCATTAGCTGGTTTTGGTGAGAGGAGGAGGGTTGTGGTTGTTTTTTAATTAGAAGAAACTGTCACATCACATCACACATATGCTAATAGGCTGGGTTATTAAATTACAATAACATGTTTTGCTTAAACTGGTGGTTCCTATCGCTGTTTAGTCTCTCCTCCCAGGGACAGAAGATCAGCAACATTTACCAGTGAGGCTGCATATTCCAAACACAGCCAGTGTTTTGGCCTTGGCTGACATTTTGATTCGGTGTATTCTGTTCCAGAGCAAAGGCACAAAAGTCAACTTTGGTTAATTGGTGGCTTAGATTCTTGGCCTCATTGAACATTTTGATCTGTGGCCTTCTTAGATCTCCAGAGAAGAAGGGTTTGGGGGTTTTATTTCACTCTATTCATCCACTGGTCATTGTAGCACAGCAGCTGTACCTCGAGCCAAGAAGGGACAAGATGAGTCTCTTTGGAGTCATCCACTGTAGTAGCTGCCAAGCAAACCAAGATTTCCTTGTGTTCCCTGTTGTATAAGTGTGTTGCCTCTATTTATGGTCTTGGACAGAATGTCTGTGGCTCTCCCTCACTATCTGTAATTTTTACAGGGCCAGAGTATACCTGCTCAACTCGGAGGTTATGATTTTTTCATTAACCTTAGCACAGGTTGGAGGACTCCTGTATTGGAGATGTATCCATCCCTCTTTGCAGTGAAAATCCGTGCAGTTATCAGTTGCCTTTGCTGGAATTAGTGGTACCCTTCCCAAAGCTGCTTATTGCTGCCAGCAACAGTGCCTCAAGTGCTACATTCCCTGCCCTTCTGTGGTAAAAATAACATTAAAAAACCAAAATTTGCATTCTTATATGGAGGATCATGTCTGAAGGAGCTGTATTAACTGTAGAGGTGCTACTGATCATTATGCTGACAATCTTTCTATTTATCCATCTTTTTATCTGTATTTCAAAACACACCCTTGACATTTCCACATTGTTTTTATCTTGCTTGTGCAATTTCTGAGGTCAGCGCAAATGCTAAGTTGAATGCCCCCAGATGCCTTATTTCACTTGCGTTTCAGATGAAAGCAGGAGTCACAGAGCTCTGTTGAATCATGTCATGTTCTCAGAAGTGTCACATCATGTGCAGGATAACTATCATTTTGGATCAGAATGCCAGATTCTCAAACTTGTTTGAATTCACTCAGCACTGCCCATTCTGATTGTTCTCCTGTTGAAGTCAGTACCAAAACATCTGTCAATTACTATGTTACAGGACCAAAACTAATAGCCTTTTCTCCTTTGTAGCAAAAAATGGCAAACTGAAGCATGTGAATACAGAGAGAATGGAGTGAGCTAGTCAAATGTATCTTGGCTTCTGCAGCAGCAGAAGCTGGGAGCATGAGTGCAATAGGAGTTGCAACAGGAAGGACAGAAAAGAAATCCATGAAAGGTTCAGAGGGTATAACGATATGTGAACCATGTGTGCCACTTAGGAGAGTGGAATTGAATGGATCTGCATGGGAGACTTAGCAGGGAACCTCTCCAGACAAATACTGCTGATCTTGTATTCTCCTTGTCCTTTATCTTGGTCCCATCATAAGATGCACAGCAATATTTTATCTAGCTAAGGACTAAAAAGTTATTTTGCTCTCTTGTCTGATCCTTGAGCATTACTTTTAACTCAATGGAGACCACTTTGATTTTGAGCCTAGGAAAATCACCGTGTCCCTTCTTGATGACGTGCCACCATGGCATGATAATGCAGCGTGTAACTTATAGAATGTATGGAAGGTTGTGGTGAGTTTGGGTTGAGATGTTAGTTTCTTAAAGTCAGTGTGTCTTGGTTGTATATATGCTTACCTCTTTTAACTGTGTTTTTTATGCTAGTTGATTCCTCAAATGTTCTTGTTTTTGAGTTTCCATGGGGTTTTTCCAGTAAAAGTTTTTTCCCTTCCTCATTCAACAGCACATGCTTCAGCCTCCAAAACCTCTTCTCTCCCTGGCTATGGAAAAAATGGACTTCACAGGGTAAGGAGATGGTGATTTTGAGAAGTGAAAGGTGGCTTTAATCATCCATGGTATTTATTTCTATATTAACTGTATTGGATTTTCAGTTTGATCAAGGTTTCTTATAAAACCATCTGAAGTCAGACAAAACCTAATTTCCCTTCCCACAAACTACATTGTTAAAAAGGCAAAAAAGCAATGCAAGAAATGATGTGAAAATTGAGGGGGAAATAAAAGGCTTTAAAGCAATTTATTTCTCCACGTATATCAACCTGCTTGTGAAGTCATGAACTGTGAATTTATGTGCATGTCACTCTTTTCCTGTTACAGCCGGTGTCTACAGATTTTGGTCAATACAACAGTTATGGGGATGTGAGTGGTGGTGTTAGAGGTAAGGCTGAGGAGCCTTTTCATATGCCACTTCATTACTGAACATGTTATCATGTTTGATCATTTCTGCTGTTTTATTTTAAGGTTGTGGATGTGGTTACTTTTATTTGCTCAGTACATTTTAACTTCCTCTGGTAAACTCAACAGTTAACTCAAACTCTGCAAATACCTATTAAAAACTTTGGGTTTATTTTTCTAAATCCACTACGTGGAGCTGATCTTTGTTTATGCCAAGGGACTGCTTTAGCATTGGTGCAAATAGAAAGCAGGTAATGTGTATATTATCAGGAATAAGTACTGAGTTCTGTTACAGTGTTTTCTTTCTCTGAAAATTACTTTCCACTGCACAGTCTGAAAGAACGTGCCATGGTGAAGAAAGGAGGATAATGCCTTCTAATCCCCATTGCCTCTCACGATTTTCATTAGGACATTGAGCTAGATGTGATATCAGTCATTGCTTAATAAAAATTGACAATTGATGTTTATGAAAGTTATGAAACTTTGAGAGTTAATGTTTTGAAATGGTTTGATCTGAGAGAGAGAGAGAGGCTAGTTATCTCCAAAGTTAGATTGATCCCAGCTATCTTAGATACCCTACAATCACGCATCTTTGTTGGTGCTTGTGTCTCTTCATAGACCGTGGAGGAATCTAGACAGCTACCTGATGGCAGAGGTTAGGTGAGGTGAATCCTGCTCTACACATTTGAATTCTGGTTGGCTATTTATTCACTTGATCATGGTTTTGTGCTCTTAATATTTCCAAAGTGACTTGATTTTCCTGAATAAGAAGCCTGCTCAAAATGAAAAGGGCTGCAGTATTGGAGTGTTTGACTCTACTAAGTAAGTCCAAAATTAGGAAGGTTGCTGGCCTTGGAGAATCAAGGTGGGATTTTCAAAAGACCAGGTAGACCAAAAGACACAAGGATTATCTGGTAAATTGTGACTGATTCCTGTTCTTCCACACTCTAAAGCTGATGAGATTTCTCTTTTGCTTTTCAGATTTCCAGGTAGAGTACGGGTTTTCATCAATCAACTGACAACAGAACTAAAAGCATCTACTTTCTTGCTGAAGTCTGAATTTCTGCTACAGGGAAGGGTTTCTTAAGACAATAGCTTTGATTTTCCTGCATGTTTAAGCATAATCACCAGTGTAGATTCTTATCAACAAAAAACAGGCACAGCTTCGGATTCCTCCTTGTTACTTCCTCAGAGCTGGGTTGAGACAGCTCACACCAGTTCTGTGACTTGCTCTGTAAAATCCACTGTCTGTTGATACGTGAGTTGTCTGTAATAGTCCTCTCTGGACAGCTGAGGGTGGATTTATTTCCAGCCTCTCTAGTACTGACCCCAGAGACATATAGAAAGTCTCTTCTGGAGGCAATTTTCTCCCATACCTGGAGCCTTGAACTGCTTGTTTTTACCCTGGAATTTGCTCTCCAGACAAGATGGCTGATCAATAGTTTTCTACAGTGCTGCCATCACAGAAGAGCCAGTAAGAGGTGTGCTTGCAAATATAAACCCTTTTACTCCAAATCCTGTCTGTAGGGTTTTTTCCAGAATGGTTTGAGTCTGGCTGGCTCCTCAGCACAATCGCAGTGTGAAATGGCAATGTAAGAAGGGGTTTAATTACTTGGATAATTTTGTTAATGGTGTATCAAAATCATGATGACTGGAAAGAGAATAAGATTATGGGAGGAGAAAGGAGTTGTCCATGTATTGTGCTCAAAACATTATTTCGTTAAGAGCAGTACCTGTGTCAGAACAGCACCTTTTTACCTTGTCCCTGTTTGTGTTCATAGTAAAAATTTCCCATTGTAGAGACCAAAAAAAAAAAAAAATCCCTTAGCTGATACAGTAAGTGACAGGAAGGAAAGCCCAGAGGTGTAAGAGTGCTTTGTGTGCTGTTGGGTGGGATCTGAATTAATGCTTTTGTGTATTTGTCCAGAGAAGAATCCTACCTAGTCACTGGGGTGGGAAAGGGCCCACCACTCTCTCAGGGTCCTCAGGTCCACCTCAGGGGTGAAGTTGTTACGCTCAGTGGGGAGCTGTCACCAGCTGTAGCAGTGACAGAAGGCTGTGGTGGCAGAGAGGACCGAAGGATCCCTCTGCGTGCCTCAGAGGAGTAATAAATGGTAGCCATGGCAGTGATCTATATGATAAGACTAAATATTAAGACTTGAAGGAAGTCTCAGGGCAAATTCACCTTTGTTTTCACCACTACTTGAGTGCCTTTACCCTCTGTGTGTGTAACCTATGTGTCTGATGTATACCTGTATCTGATGCAGTCCCTTCCGGATGGTCATGTCCCTGGAATGAGAATGGACAGAGGAGTATCTATGCCTAACATGTTGGAGCCAAAGGCAAGTGCAGATGTTATTCACTTTCCTTCAAGACAGTGAAGAATTGACTGTGAAATGCAGATGAAATATGGGAAATGTCTTGGTTCCCTTGTTTTTCTTTATCTCACCTCAGTCCCTGCTCCTTACGTGCCAAACCTCTCCCTTTGTTCTGGACTTTGCCTGTTACAGGTGTTAGTGCTCAGGTAGGCTGAGGGCAGCCCAGGTTGTGCTTCTTGGGTTAAGGAGGCTTTTCTAGAGACAAAATGAAGGTACTGAAGATGCTCAATAGCTAGTTCCCTGTCAAGCTTCCACTAGCCAAAACAGCAGGCCAAACTCGATGGGAAAGTCTCAGACCTGTCAGGTTAGAAAAGTGAGGCAGAATATTGTGGGTCACAACACACTGTTGAGGTTGTCTTAATTTAAAAATAATGGAATACATGGATCTTTGTTTCAGATTGGAAGTTAGATACCTACATGCTGTCTGGATGTGTTCTTTAGCTCTCAGCACTGCTTGCCTGACACTTTTCAATAGTGTTGAATTCCCTATGTAGGAAATTCAGGAGATTTATTGGAAAAAGAGGCAATGTCAGCTGAATATAATTTAAGATATAAATTAAAATGCTTTTGCAGCTATGTCTAGAGATGTCTGAGTCAAAAATGAACATAATATATACAGGGGATTCAACCACAGATTTAAAACTGTGTTTTAAATCTTGTCACTTTCTCTGTTGCTGGTGAACCTTCCAAGAAATCATGATTTTGCCAAAGTTACAAGGATCAGCATTTCTGCAGTTAGGTGAGGAGCTCGTTTTGCAAACCAGATTACTACTTGTGCTTCCCAGTCACCTCCAGACAAACTGTACAAGGCAATAACCCTGGTTTTATAAGCTGAGATCCCAGTGCAATGGATATTAACAAGTGTTTTTATATATTATTTAAAAAAGACCTTGGGGACATCCCCAACTCCTGAGATACTACTTTTTATTCCAAATATTTTTTCTTTCAGTGCAATAGGAATTCTTACAGCCACCACTGCTGTTGATGCACCCAGTGATTTAAAATGGTGACAAATTGGGTGACAAATTCTGTCAGTATTACTAATGATAAAATTTATTGGAATTTTCATGAGATAATAGATCACTTTCTGTTGATGTTAATAAAGGTGATGCGAGACCCTCAGCAGGTGTGAGTTGGCAGTATTTTTATTCCTGTCCATGGTCCAACATTAACTTAAACCTGATAAAGTAAAAGAAGCCAACTCAAAGTCAGCATGAAACACATGGAAAGTGAAAATTAGTAAACTTAAGAATGACCATATCTTACCAAATCGTTCTTCAGAAAGGACAGAATTTGTGCATCCTACCACCCCAGACTGGGACATGCCTTGTTGTGAATATCTAAATATAAAATGTACTTATGACCGTAAATCTTGACTTCAACTCTGCCTGTTTAAATATGAAAAGTTACATTTTAGTTTCCTATGATGCTGTATATGGTAGCTGTTTCCAGTATCAAACATAAACAATGTAATTCAAAGTATAGACTTAATTGTACAACTGTGACAATGTCAGAATCTCCTAAGAATCATATCTTACAATTGGTATGTAAGCACACGTTATTTAAATTATTATTACTTACAATAAACTCAGTGGTGTGTTCATTGATGCCTGAATCTTATTTATTATATTTCTGAAAAGTTCATTGGGATAATTGTTGACAATAGAATGAACTTAATTGCCTAGTACTGCACAGAAGTTGATTAGGTTGAATTTCTTCTGATGTTAAAATAATTGAATTAATAGTATTTGATAATAGCTCAGCTATCTCTCCAGGAGAGTTTTGGTGGTCTCACTCTTGTTCCCAGTGGGCAAGTAAAACAAGACGCATAAATAACAGTAAAGGCTGAGCCAATCACCACAAAAGTCTGCAGAAAAACTTCATTGATTTCAGTAGGGGTTGGACAAGGACCTCACTGGGAATGCTGCTTTCCTACCCGGCAGAGACATGCAGTGAGAAGGGCTATAGAGAGGCTCTGTCAGATGGAACATGAGCTCTCTTAGGTCATACCAGGCATTTATGGAAGTGTCTGCCCAAGGGAGAAAAAAACTAAAAGAGAGTTTTATTTGCCAGGGATGATTCCAGAAACTGATTTTAAGGCATGTCGTTTTCTGAAACCGTTTCTAAGCAGCGTTGTTTCTGTTGGTTAGACTGATTTGAGACCTACTGATGGGTAAACATTTTACTTCAAACAAAGAACCTGTACATGTAAAACAAAAATTATTTATGCATTCAGGAATTTATTATTGGCTGGTAACTGATATGTATAAGTTCTGGACATTCTTTGCAATGTAAAAGGAAATCAAGGGAAATGTTAACATGAGATGTGCTGGACACATATTCTTCAGAAGCAGATGAAGGTCTGTAAGACAAATATGTTTACAAAAGTATCTCTCTTAATCCAAGTCTGTATGGCACAGCCAGAAAGCACAGTGGGCAGTTGTTTCAATTCTTTAACTATCCAAAAAGGCAAATAAAATCATGTGATGAATTCTATTGAATGCAGTGGCTTCCACGAATGGGTATCTTACTTGTTCGGAGTTGCTGCTTTTTATAATGTACTTTCATCTGTTTCATCTCTTAAAAGTCTACTAAGTGTCTGTTTCCTTAGAGCTGTCCATGCTTTGGCAACCATCAGTTAAGCTAATGAGTAACAAATACATTTACCTTAATAAACTTATACATGGATGGATGAGAAAGGATATTGACTAGGGAGGACTCTGTCTGACCAAAGCCAGTTGATGTATTATATGCACCATAAAATTCAGTGGGCTAGGCAAGTACAAAGTGGCTCTACAATATGAGGTAGTTTGATACTAAGCAAGTTCTTGCTATGTCCAGATTGGCTTGTCTTTCATGCAACTTTAGGAAAAAAAGAAAAGGAAAAAAAGGTGTGATTTCCTTTGCAAAAGAAAATAAATGTTTGTGTGGTTATGAAAATGAGACACATTGTGTTCTTTCTGCTTTAGAATATAAATACATCTCTTTTTCCCCCTTTTATACATTATTAACAGATTTTTCCATATGAAATACTCATGGTGACCAACAGAGGGCGAAATAAAATACTAAAAGATGTAGACAGAACCAGGCTTGAGGTAAGAGAAGCAAGTTCCTAAATGCTCTTTCCTTCTGAAGTTGTTTGTTGTTGCACACTTGAAAGCTCAAACACTGAAGTGTGGGTCCTTGTTAGACTGGGAAGATTCCTCACCACAAAGGGGATTTAGAGGGGGGAGGAAGCAGCCACATCTCCACGAACAGTGCTGGGCCAGGAGTCCCACATCTCTGCCACCCTGCCTGTGGACAGAGCTTCTCACAACCCCCTTATGTTTTCAAGCAATTAACTATATACTTGTAAATTGGTAAAAAGCCCAAAATTGGTGAAGTGTTTTGTAGTCAATAGGATCCATATTGGAAAGGAACAATACTTTGTTTGATCTTGGATCATGTCAGCTAAGAGCCAGTGTTGGCTGTCCTTGAGGATCAAAAGTCTAACTTTCTTTAACACATCCATGAGTCCTGTGAGTTAGACTGGCTGATACCCGAAAATATGAGGATTTAAATCTCAGCCAACAAATAAAAACTGTTCACAACTTTGTGGATTAGGAAGACTTAAGCAGCCCAGTGGAAGGCTGGGGATGTTTAAGTTGTTTGTACTTATTTAATCTTCTGTGGAGATGAATGGAAGGGGCCACAAAAATTTGGGTAAGTAGCCATTTATGCACGTTTTTAGACTGTAGATATGTGATCACTAATCAGAATTCAACATTGTGTTACATTAGTGCCGCAGGGAGACACTTTCCCCATCCAGTGCCCTCTAAAATGGCTGAACAAGAAGTAATTTTGCACGAAAAATGTTTCATTGGCAGTAGTGCTGGACAGTTAGTCTGGCCAGACATCTTCCTTCTCAGAACTTCAAACGTAGTATGTCAACCTACAGCCCTTCTGTGAAGCTCTCCTGAAACCCAGTGTCTGTTTGAACTTCCATATGTAAGCAGAGGTGCCTACCTAAAGCCTGGGTCAGGGGCGTGCAGGAGCTGGGTTTGTCCTCTGGTCTATCACTGCTTGTTGGGTGACTTTAGATAAATCATTTTTCTGTCTCTTGCTTATTCAGCAACTGAAATAGTTCTCTTGATTTCCTTTGTAAACTTCTCAGACTTATCAAATTGCAAAATATTATTGATTCATTGAGCGCCTGAATTCATGAGGACTTCGATATATGTTTTGTCAAAGCATTATTATTTCCTGCAGTGGCTCTTACACAGTGACATGAAATCCCTAAGGCACTCCTATCTCTTGTTGTGTCTCTTTGGCTTTGACTGACCATTGCCTTTTCTCCTTTTTTTTTTTTTTTCTTTTTGTGTTGTTTTGTTTTTTTTTTAAAGCGTCACTTAGCACCTGAAGTTTTTCAAGAAATATTTGGCATGACGATACAAGAGTTTGACAAGTTACCTCTCTGGAGACGCAACGACATGAAGAAAAAAGCAAAACTCTTTTAATCTCCCTTTAAACAATCCAACAAAAAATGATGCATAGGATATTGTATCATACAGTCCAAACTATTTGGAAGCAACTACTTATCCACCAAAAAGGGAAAATCACATATAGGCACCTCTGTACACAGCAATTGAACAAGATGAACATTTGCCCTCCTGGAACATAGGGAGAAAATATCTGGGCTCAGAAACTACAATGGTAGCTTTCAGAGGTGTCAACCTGTTACATGATATTATACAAGATAGGAAACTGTTCTGTTCTTCTCCCTCAATGATATTCCCTTTACTTCTTTCCACAATATGATGGACTTTATTGCTAGAGCCAGGAAGTGCCCTTAGGATGCCTTGTAGACTAAAGTAGTTGTAACCACTCCAAGAACTGGAAAAGAATATACATATATATATTTAAAAAAAAATATATATATGTATGCGTGTTGGTGTGTGTGCGCACATCTATTTATATCTATCCATCTATCTATGTGTGTGCTTGTATGTGTGTGTATATATGTGTATATATATGGAGAGGAACATAGATAGATGCTCTGTAGTGAAGGAGAAGCCCTTTGTAACTTATCCACATGGTCACATTAAGTCTTTCACACAACTGTTTCTTAATTGGCACTCTTTTGAAATGGCATCTTCTTTGTCTGATAATCTGCAAAGATAGTCTGCTCACTTACATACCAGTTGAATTTCTGGAAAATGGACTCCGTGTATATATTTGCTAGGATATAGAAAGTGAATTGCTGTGTCTGTTGTCAGTCTTCCTTCTTCCACGCTTTCTGCTTGAATTAATAAGGCTGGAGCTTAACCAGTCCTTTGAATAATTTAAGATCATTTAAGTAATGGGAATGATGGAGAAGAGTCAGTTTTCTTGTAATTTAGTCCAGGAGATGGGTGGATTGGGGTGGGAGTGACAGAGTGAGAAAATGCTTTTTTAAGTGTGCCCTGGTTCGCACCCAGAGATTTCGGGACAAACTCCCTGCTAGGCATTACTAGTACAGCTCATCAGACTGCACTGGAGTTGTAGGACTTTACATCAGCAGGGAAGATGGTTCTCTGCAAGCTAACATGCAAATTCATCCCTCTTAGGGAGGAATGTTTATGAATTAAAAGGTACCATCAAGGTGCCATGCTCTGCCAATAGAGGCTTTTTGATTAAATTGCGGTTGCTGTTGTCAATATGGCACAGTGCATGGGGCCAAGCACTCTTTTTAGTTAATGTAGTTTTTCACTTGTGCTTGGAAAAGAGGGCACAGACTTTTTTTTTTTTTCCTTTCTTGAAGCGTCAAAGCTCCAGCCTTGGTTATTTTTATTTCCCTTTGTGCCTGACTTGGTTTTTGAAGACAGAGTAATCATGCAAGACAGTTTCTGAGCTGCATTGAACTTCATATTGCTTTCAGTCTTCTTCCAGTATGCTGCAGCTTAAAAAACTGCCTGTATATACTTTAACTGCTTCTGGGCAAGTCCTATACAGAGGAGGACATGAGCACCAAAGTAATTGAATGAAAGCATTGTGGCTGCAAGGTCAGCTTTTTCTCTTCCTTGGTGCTTAACTGCCAATGCATACTGCACTAATGAGCCCATCTCCTGATACAGGAGAGGGTCATTTAGGTTCTGTGTCTGTCAAAGAATATCAAGGTTTCATTTTTAATGCAGAAACTTTTGGCACTGGAGACATCAGAACCTTTGTATTTTCTGTTATATGAGACATTGGTGTTAAAATCTGGAAGTCAGGAAGGGGAAACTGTCCCATGTAGTTGTGACAGTCAGTATCACTGTATTGAGTTCTCTATATCACTAAATGGCATTTCACCATGAATTGTGCAGGACAGCCTAAATCCTGCCTCCTCTTTGCTGGTTTTGGGAAGTCCTGTTGCAACAGATCATTGTGGTTCCATTGACAGAATCTGAGTTGAAGATTCAGTATATGAGAGACAGGTCCAAGGGGTCAGCACCTGCTCCATGTCCCTAGAGCTAAGGGAATGGTGAGTCCATGGGACAAACTGGAGAATATGCTACCATACAGGTCTGGCATCACAGTCCCCACTGAACAGAAGTCCTCAGTGAACACTGTGACACACGCAATTGTGAGTAAGCTCTCTGGACATTACTGAGATTGCAGCAAGGATCAATTCAACGTGTTTTACTTCATTTTTCAGAACAAGCATCTGAAAGGGTTTTAGAGGAACGCTGGGAAATAAATGGGAATTTTAGGGGCACTGGCAGTTTGACATGTGTTTTTGAGTGCTGAAACCAAATCCATATGATAAGAGAACAGCAATGTTTTACAGTCACAGGCTTTGTCAGTGCTGGAGTCTCAGAAATTCAGTGTTTGTCACCTGCAAGATGTGGCTTAACTTTGAGCTAAACATTTGAGTTTTAATGCATTTGAAGTATAAAAATTCTCCAAATTTTCTCAGCCCACATCCTATAGATGATACTGTGCTGCTGCCTCTCAAACATAGTAGGCATTACAGGTCTTTCAGCCCAAGTCAGCTTGACAATAAACCTTTTTGATCTGAAGACTTACTCTCTCAAGGATGCGAACTGACAGTCTGCATTTTTCTGTCTCCATATCTAGATTACAGTTGAACTTCTCACAGCATATATGAATACACTACCCAGTCATTTCAGAAATGACTAAGCCGGGTTGTTTTCTCTCCTCTCCCTTCTCTCTCAAAAAAAAAAAACCCCCAAAAAAACCCAGCCTCCTACTTCTAGCCTGTGAAGATTGACAGGGTAATTTGTATCTGCCTCATCAGCTGAGAATTTACAGCTGCGATTGCAGCTTGGGAAGGAATGAAGGGAAGCCAGCTTAGATGCTGCAGAAACAATCTCTAACTGGATTTTTGGGCCACTGCTGGTTCACATCTCACTGGTGTGGAGCATAGTCAGTCAGTTCACAGCCCTCTGCACTAGACTTAATACTGCTATATTTCTGATTGAGAGCATGAAGGGTTTTCTGAGCTTCAGTTTCATGCCTGTAGTTAACTCCCCTTAACTATCCCAACCATCTACATGTAGACACACCCCAAGAGACCACCTGTCCATAAAAACCACACTGCAGCCAGCTGCAGGGGTTGGGTGTGTTTTCTGCAGTGGGCTGTTAGTGATTGTCACTGCAACATTTTCTCTGTCCTTTCATCTGGTGTTCCCACCCAATAATAACAGAAATGTAGCCCAAGGGAGAATTTTCTTTGTAAGCAATTAATCATTTTCCTAGTATCAATCGAGTAGCATTTTCTTGGGCAGTTCTTTGTAATTCCCCTTTCAGTATTCCCTTGAGACATGTCAGGGGTTGGACTAGATGATCTTTAAAGGTCCCTTCCAACCCAAACTATTCCATGAATATGCCTTAAGTACATGCTTACATTCTTCTATCTCCTGCAAAGCAGATCCAGTCAAACTCAGTGCCATCAACAGAATGTCATTGCCAAGAGGACTGAAAACTGCTTGCTTTTGTCTTGTTTTTCCCCCTTTTCTGCTTCAGGAGTGATGTAAGAGCAAAGACCTGTCAAAATATTGCAAAATAACCACACATGTGCCAAATGGGATTATGTACACATGCAGGTTCTCAAACACAGCTGCACGTGTAGCTCGTGCATTCCCCATTTGGAGTTGAGATACAGTGCAAGTAGTTAACCTGGAACTTCCAAATAGTAGGTGGCATTGAGTAGATAGTGGTCATTTAAGTTAGGAAGCTTCTCACTTGCATATGTACTTGTATTTGTGAGGCTAGTGGATACCTGTGATGTACTGAGTGTGCAAAAGGCAGGGTCAGTTTCCCACATCATGGAAGTGCCAGGTTGGCCACAAGTGACATCATTTAAAAGGCCGCCTCAGGCGTATGTGAACATTTGCAGCACCCATCCCTGGCAGTGCTTAGATGGAAGGGTGATAGCCTCTGCAGTAGTCTTCATATTAACAGGGAATCCAGAGATCTGACTTACTGGGTTTTGTGCCCTCTCCACATACTGATCCAATAATTTCCATATGAAGAAGTAGAGAGCTGTTCTGCGTTACAGTGGGAACAGCTGGCCATACCCTGTATACCTGTGCCTTAACTTAGTGTAAGCTCCAGCCTGCTGCGAGTCAGAAGTTGAAATAAATAGGTTGAAATAAATATATTGTTCATCATCTCTGAAGATAGGAGAATTAAGCCAACTTGAATAGCAGATTTGGAAATACTAAACTGTCCGCTGTTTCTCAATGAAGCAATGTGATTTATTGTGGCCTCAGTTCAGGAAGCTGAATGTAGCATCTCAACTCTGCCAGTGTCCCATCCCAAACCTGCTAAACTTTCTGTATGACTGGAAGAGTAAGTTCCTGTGAAGTTTGATCAAAGGATTTTTTTTTTTAAATTGTTTGTTATCATCTCATGCTGGTGTCATTTAGGGCAGGTTTGAGAGGCATATCAGAAACACAGTTGTTTTCAGTTTGGTTAGTAACCTTTCATTAAATATGGTTTGTGATGTATTGTGGACATAGCTGAAATGTGCTTTGGAAGGTTAGACTAAGAGAACAGTGAGTTTCTTAATAGCTGTATGTGGGACAAGAAGCTCTGTGGCTCCAGTAGTGCTTCTACTTCTGTTCAGACAGATGTCATCTCTCCTTACAAAGTCCTATAGTCCTAAGTCTGTGGGCCTAGCACTGAAGTGCTTGCTGCCCTTTCCCTGTTGCAATTTGGAAATCTTTTCTCAGCCATGTAGTTCAGATGTCCTGCTATTCAGGGGTGGTCATTAGGGATCTCTGTAAAAGTTTGTTACGCTGAAAATAGACACATTTTCAAGTGAAATCCCTTTCTGCAAGCCATGCTTCTCCTGGTCAGGTAATACCGATGGATGGAGAAGGGTTAAGTTCTGGGAAGGAGGAGGGCTAGCATCAGCTTGATTTCTCCAGGGTTTGCCAGGGTGGTGTATCGCTAACTTAGAAGAGAACGCAGGCACGAGCCTATTTCAAACTGTGGGGAAGGCAAGTTTGGAACCTATAGCTTACGAGCATCTGCATTGAAATTAATGGTATGAAGCTGTTACAACAAGTGGACAGAAAAATTCACCCCCAAAACGGTAAAAGTATGAACATGCTCTAAACTCATCTGGGAATGACTTATCTTGGCTCACCCTGACTTAGGAGGAGATCTTGGCATGTTTAGCCCATAGCCACGTAGAGCAGACTAAATGGAAAACAGCCTTTCTCCCACTCCATGATTCACTGCTTTCCTTTGGAATGTATTTGTGGAGAAGGATGTCCACATCCTGGAAGTTACCTATGGCAGTGAAAAAGACCAGTCAATGATAATGATGATGCAATAAAACACATGCAGGAGACAAGAATATCAGCTAATCTGTCCTGAAATGCCACTCATCTTTCCATGTCAGAGAGACACTTAGGGCTTGACTCCACAGCCCTCCTCCCCATTCAGTTAGCCCCAGGTCATGGTCCAGTTTATGCCCTGTCAAACTTTCTGGCCCTGTCAATGCACCTGCTAGAGTCCAGCGTAGTCTTCAGGGTAGACACATAGCAAAGGCTGGTCTTGACAATATGTGGTATATTTTTACCCCATTGCTACGTAGTGAGGAGCTGGAGCTACTGAGCACTGTGATAGTACAATGCACCTTTCTCTTTTAATATAGAAACACTCTTATCGCTGGGGGTTGCAGGACTGCTCTGGCTGATGAGTTTTGCCTTGTGATTTCTCCCACACACCTTTTTTGTGCTTAATAAAATAAGGAACAAAAAAATCCATCACAGTGCAAAGATACAGAGTTTTTAGTCAGACAACTCTGCTGGCAGGAGCTATGTGTTGCCTGCATTTGGCAGGGAGAGAATAAGTATTATTAATTTTAATGTAAGCATCAGTGCAGGAAGTGGGAATGTAATTGGCCATTAATGTTTGTTGTTTGCCTGTATGCAAAATAAATTATTTGTTGCCCAAAGGGCTTCTAACAGGGAAATAGATTTCTGCTAATGATTTCCTAAAAAATGCTTGTCCGTGTGAAGAGGTAATACTTCCAAGTGCATTGCGGTCTTTCTTTTGAGGTAAAGAGAGATGACTGAAGGCAAACAGTAACATGTTTTGTCAGGTTCACCACGATTAATACAAGTGTTGCTCCCAGGATTTGGAAAGCTGAGGCCCACAGGATCTTGCTCCTAGGCATTAGGAAATGAAGCATTTCAAGCAGCAGAAACAGCTATGGGAATTCCAGCGGTGCCTTACCAGGCTGAGTCTCTAGCTCCCTTAGCGCTTTGACAGGTCCCACTGAACACTTACCTGGGCTTTTGTCACTGAACACCCTTCAGAAAGCACTTCTCTCCAGATGCAAAACCACTGAAATCAGTGGAACCTCTCGCTGACATCTGTACTCTTTGGAGCAGGCTCTTTCTCAGCTGGCTAGCCCAGGAAAGTCTCTGCTGTGTATGCCCACAGCAAGGAGCTCTGTATGTCATTACCGGGTCAGTCCTGCCCAAGCAGTGTGGCTTTGTCATTGCTGACAACTCTTCCTGTAAGGGGGCCTTACAGCTGGGGGCTTCTTTTCTAAGCCTTGGAAACTGAAACTGAAACTAATTTTTCAAAGGTATAGTTTCCTTTAAATCAGTAGATTTTGGCAATAGGATTTTTTATTCGTTTATTTTTCTTTTCTTCTCCCTTCACATGTTACAAAACAGCATTTTGGGGAGGTGTCCCTGTGTTTTCCGTTCATCTGTGAGACAGCTCTCTTTCTGAGTCTTTGTAAAAGTGAATCAATGTCTTGTCTGTACAGTTAGTCTGCTTGTATGCATAATGAAAAGTTGACTGGGTTGCTGTTCTGTACAATTAGTGTTTCCACTGTCATACTGCAAACAGCACATATTGCACTCCTGTGCCACTGTAATCTGCATCACTGTTGTACTCAAGTCAATGAATAAAGTTTGGAGCTTTATTCTTAATTGCTGGATTCATGTTGCCTCATTTATTTGGTTTTTTTTTTCATCTTGCAGAGTGATATCAAAGTCCTCTTACAAAACAGGATGTGCTCTCAAGAAAGAGAGAGAGAGGTGAGATACGAATGACCCGAGCAAGACAGACGAACAGTTACACAGCTTCAGTGAAATTATGATGAAAGGTTTGAAAATGGACACAAGGCTTCCTGTAACGAAGTCACTAGAAATAGATACTCATACAAACCACATAGGAGTGTTAATTTTGTGTGGTCAATTTGTGGTTTAAAAGGACTTCAGATAACAGCGAGGTCAACTAGGTTATGCTGCTATATCAACTTCACAGGCTAAATGGTTTCCTTTCTTTATCCTTGCAAGTTAAGCTAAAATTTTAGTCCCTGACTTGAAAAGATATTTATGTGTCTTGGTATTTAAAGTTAGATGTTTGCTTAATTATCTGGAGTTCAAACATGCCCAGCCTCAGTCTGAGTGTAGAAGGTAGGGGACGATGCCATTCAAGGAAATAGGGCTGTAAAATGCACCTATGAATGTGCTGAAGGCCTGACTTTCCAGCAGACCATAGCAGCAGCAGAGTTAAGCACACTGCACCTCAGAGGAATCTGTAGCAATTCCTGTCAGTAGCTGAGAAGAAAGACAGGTCAGGGGACTTCACTGATTAGTGCATGTAGATTCCCCTGGAAAATAAGCCACTCATACGCAGCTCTGTAGATGACCTGCCGAACATCATCACTGAATTAATTTGAGCCTCCTGCAGTTAGGGGACCTGGAGCAAGCAGAGCTGGAGCCTCATTAGGATTGGCCTCTGGGCTTGTTTGTGAAAGGGGAAGTGGGGTGTGGTGGTGTTACTATTTGAAGTGAAGCCACTGGGGATCAATCCTAAAAAAAAACTCCAAGGGGGTGGGAAAGAATCTTGCTTCAGGCCGTTGATCATCTGAGCTGCAGCCTTCTGTTCAGGGGCAGGAGCGATGCAGCACACATTCTGCACAGCATCCTTGAGCCTACAGAAAGCCCCTGCAGCATCAAGATCTGTGCCCTGCAGTTAACATGTTCCCCATCTTCTCTTCCAATCCTCAGCCCTCTGAGACTTATCCCTCCCCTTGCCCTCCCTTGACACTCTACACAGGTTCTCTCTCACAACAGAGGCAGAGGTTCCCCCAGGGTTTTGCTTCGATGTACTGTGTTGAGTATATCTGAGGACTGAGTCTCAGATGAGATGGGGGGCTCAGGTTCCTGCCTGGAGAGCAAGGTGGGGAATTCAGTACCGCAATGAAGTTAGCCTTTAGCCAAGTTCATATCTGCCCCGTTCACTTCCCAGGCCATGCCTAGATTTTTGTTGTGTTGTATGTGTGCTGGAACTTGCACAAGAGAAACTCTTCTGTGGACAAATCCAGCAAAGCGACCTGGTGGCAGCTAGATGCTTCCTTTCTTTGGATGGCTTCCTCCAGAGATTGTGCTTTTGCTGTAGGCGGAACAAAATCAAATCAAAATCAGAAAATCAGATTCATTTATTGCAACTGCTGGAAATATGACTCAGTGAAGGGCAGAAGCACCTCTTCAGTGGAGTATTTAAACACAGGTTTTTTGCTATCTGTATTGCAGTGTCTAGCTGGAAGAGCCCTAATCCTGAACTGGATGTACAGCATTGAGATGACGCTTGCTTTGAGCATTTAATGGGCTGATTTTCAACAGGCATGTAGGCCCATGGACTGCAGCAAATTGGCACGTGTGTTCCAGTATCCCTCGTTTCTCTGTTTCCTCAATGTTTATAGATGTTTCCTGCCCAGCCACTTCACAGCCCTCAGAGCTGTCAGACCAGGTATGAATGAGGACATAATAACCCATTTTGTATCCTTTTTAGGACTAACACTGAGAAACTTCAGGTTTTTTAGGAAACTGTAGCCTCTTGCAAGCAAACCTTAGCTGTGCAGGTTACTGGTGGGAAACGCCAGGCAAACCTGAGCCAGAGAAGAGTTTGGAAGACACAGGGACGTTTCTAAATGTCCGCCTGCTTGTCTGACAGGCAAACATACAGTTGAGGAGAGACCTTTCTTCAAAAAAGTTTTGCACTGCTTATCTCCCCCTGTCCTGGATGACTAGACATCAGGGAGATGTTTCCTCACTGCTCTGCAGGCCAGGACCTTATTCCCCACCTGCCAGCCTGAAGCCCCCAAGCACTTCCATGTTAGGTGCTCCCTGGGCATCTCCTGTTAGCCTTCTTGGCACCTCCACACAGTTAGGGAGTAAGGAAGGTCTGTGCATGCACTGTCTGCTTAAAAAATACAGGCCTATGATTTGGCTTTGGAAATTTTCTTTAAAGTTTCCCAACCATAGAAAAGAAAGAAAAAAAACAGTCTCACTTTCGAATCAGTCTCACTTACTCTTGAAAATCTACTGCCTGAATCTCAGCTCCTTCCCTGTAAGCAACAGTTACTGTGTAGTGCCAGCCCTAGGACCTGTCCTGCCGAGCCAAGCTCTGGAGGTCCTAAGCAGTCTTTGACCCAGCAGTGTAGCAGTGCAGTTGCTCCGTTACAGCCTTCCCTGGCCCAGAGCAGTTGGGAATATTATTGCCGTGAATGTGCTCCTATGTGTAGAGCAAATCCAAAAGGATCCATTCCACTTATCAGCCCCACAGTGTGACAGTGCCAGCCAGCCTAAATGCATTTTTAATTTCCCTCCAGTTAACTACACAAGCCCAGTGAAATCTAAGTCCAGGGTTTCTTTTTATTTTGTTTTTAATTGTTAGACCATTTTTCCCTGCTCCACTTCTCCCCACAAATAATGTGAGGATTATGACCCCTGAGTAATGACTGTGGAATGCACTGCATCCTACAGCCATCCCAAGGCATCTGGCAATGGGAATCTTCACAGCATGTCAAAAATACACAGATAATACCACTGTAAATAGCTCAGATCAAAACAAGTCCGATGTCAATGTTAATTTGCTGTCAAGTATATAGCCCAAGACCACTTCCTCTTGCAAAAAAAGAAACCCGGTTCTCGAGCATGACTTGCTCCCCACCAAAAGAAGCTTGTTCACCAAAAATCTTCCCCACACTCTAAATGAACAAGAGTGGTTTCTTCCCCTTATTGTTTTATTTTTCTGTAGCTTTTGTGTCTGTCTGCTGCTGAGTTTGAGGCTGGGAAACGAAACTTCAGTTTTGCCTGCCATTTTTCTATTGTAAAAAAGGACTCGGGAGAGATATTTACTGTTTTCTATGGCTCAGTTAGAGGGCGAGAGAGAAAAGTTGTTCCAGGAGTTCCCATTACAAAGCATTTTTTCACATAGGCTCACTTTTATTTTTAAGGACTGGGAGATTAAAGAGCCGGCAGCATTGGAACAGGAAGTTTGCTGTACGTCCAAAGGTCAGGTGGGTCTCAGACAGCCTCTGGTTCCAGCTCCTTTTATATACACACTGCAGATTAAAATGTACATCCCGGACTGGATGTAGTCATGGTAGTGATGGGGGCCCAAGGGTTCGGGAGAAAGGAAGAGAGGGGGAGCAGGAAAACGGCACAGCGCAGTCTCTCCTCGGGCTGTGATTTCATAAGACAAAGCACTGGGCGGCTGTTCAGCGAGCCTAAGGTATTCCCACGCCCCCACAGCTTTTTCCTGCCATCAGATATGTCAGCATGACTGCTTGTGCGGTCGCTGTCAGTGACATTCGGGAACTGACCCTGCTTAAAAAAACATTTTTTACTTCTTATTTCATCGCGTAGTGTTGGGTTCTTTTTCCTTTTTAAATGGAGTCAGTTCCCTGCGTTGATTTAAACAGTGGCCTCACAAAGCAGTTGTGCTGACATGAAAAATGGGGTGGGCACAAGTGGACAGTGGAATCTGAAGAAAGAGTTAGAGCAGAACTGCTAGGGATATTGCACACTTTGTGTCATGAAATCACAGTCTCAAGTCCACGGCAGAGAGGGCAGGTGGTGGCCTTCCCTCAGTTCCTTCAATTCCAGCAGTACCATCACTCCTTCTATTACTAAGTAGTCGGTTAAGAAGGGTATAATTGCCTCCAAGACCTTCGAGGTTCACACTGCTGGAGTCAGATGCTTTTGTGCGAAGTCAAGAGTGTTTCAGCTGTCACCCCGAAGTGAAAGAAGCAAGCAAAGAGGTGGAATAAAACCCACCTTCAACTTGCATCATCTGGAGAAGATAGCTGTTCTGCTGGGAGAGTATACCAGGTGCAGGCTGATCCTGCTTGGAGAGCTACTGTACTGGCATGTTATCCTGTGTCCTGGCTGTTCCGCTCACTCCAGGACCATGCTGGAGTGCAAGGGGATGAAATATTGATGTCTTTTTTTTCCCCTTCGGGTACTCCTCATTGTCTTGTGGATGGACGGCAAGTCAGGAGACATAAGCTCAACGGTTTCAGCTTTCTGAACTTGGGCAAGTCACTGAAATTCTCTAGGCTTCAGGTTTCCCTCAAACCCTTTGTGGTCTGTTTTTGCCAGAGATAGCCGACATGGATCAATCCTGGATGTCCCGTGGATCAATCCAGTCTGTGAGGCAGGTTGAGCCCTCCTAAAGCTTTTGATTGAACAATGCATCAGCAAGTGTGGCCAGAAGCTTTTGCCTACTTCTGCCACTTGCCTTGATAGACTCTGGTCAAGAGGGGACAATGCAGGCAGGGTCTGTGGGCCAGAGGGCTAAGGCTCACGTTGGATAGTTAACTGTAAAGAGCTCTGAAGATTTTGCGTTGTCCTTGCGTTATGGTCTTTGCCAGTGGCTTTGCTAAGCTGGAGAGTCTCCATCCCCATTCTGAAGAAGGGTGTTAGGGTGGAGGGAGAACAGGTTGAGCTCTGATAGCCATACAGTCTGTGCTGGGTTAGTCTTCAGGGCAGAAGATGGGATAGAGCTGCTGCTAGGCACGCTTGCCTTGGTGGGTATTGTAATATCTTTGCTAAAACTGTGGCAATACTGTTTGGACATAAGTCTGGAGAATATGGTCTCTACAGATTAGAGCCCTTCTTAGTGAAATTCCCAGTCTTCGTAGTTGGCAAGAGTAAGGGGCTGGATGTAAATGAATAGTGCATCCCTGGGCAGCACAATGAAGAAACATCAAAAAGCAAGTCAGATCTGGCAGGAGCAGACTGACTTGGAGTCTGACTCTGCTGCTGTGGGTTCTCCACACTTGGGAGTAGATCCATTATCTATTTCCCATTATTTGGGCTATCCCAGCCCCCATAGCACCAGGTGCTGCAGAGAAGAGATGGTAGAACCAACCTTCTCTTCAGGACTAGCCCAGTAAGGCTGCCAGAGGGAAGCAGTGCTCCCCCTTGGCTGAGTCTTCTGGATTTAGGCTAGATACTCCAGAGAAAACAAAATGCAGCTGAGTCCATTCAAGGAATTCATTCACAAATGCTTTTAGGTCTTTATGTGAACCTAAGTGTTTGCTGTGAAACAGGAGACAAGCCAATAATCGAAACAGGTTTTACAATGAATGATCTGCTGCTGAGAAATGCGTACTTTACAGCCTTGATACTACGCTGGATGTTAAATGACTGCCAGGAGCAAACTCTGTGGTATCTCAGTCAGCTCTTACCCTAATTATCGCTTACAGAGGAGTCCCAGCTAGATGAATGAGGACTGCAATGTAAAGGACTTAAGTAAGATTTATTGATGTGACTACATGAATAATTCCCTTTGCAGTGATGCATTTTAGAGCGCAGATATCGTGGGAGGAGGAAAGCCAGTGTTTGATATTTTGAATCATTTAAAAGTGTGTGTTTTATTTTTATGATTTGGCTTTTGCTGTTCCCTCTACCTGCCTGCCTTCCAGAAAAAAAAAAAAAAAGGTTTAATCCTCTTATGGGCCAGACTTGTGAAACAATACTAGGTAACTGAAAATAAACTTCTGGGGCCAATAAATATTGGATCAACCACATGGTCTGCCATGGTGCTCAGGCTGCCCCGAGCACACCGCTTCAGTGCTCTGACATTGCTCCGAACTCTTGGCACTCAAAGATTGGTTCTTCCGATCCTCTTACGGGCCAGACTTGTGAAACAAACTAGGTAACTGAAAATAAACTTCTGGGCCCAATAAATATTGGATCAACTACATGGTCTGCCATGGTGCTCAGGCTGCCCCGAGCACACCGCTTCAATGCTCTGACATTGCTCCGAACTCTTGGCACTCAAAGATTGGTTCTTCCGTAACAAACTAATTGTTCAGCTTCCTGAAAAGTACATTTGTGCTCTTTCTCCCTCGGGAGTGATCCCAGCAGAGGACCCTCCAGAGAATTTTCCTGTGTTCTGCCAGTTCGAGCAGAGTGGAGTTACCACCAGAGCAGGCAGATCACCCATCTGACTGGGAGGAAAAGCTAGCTGAAAAACTGACCTGGTGAGATAAAAACAAGTAACTTTTAGTCGTATCGGCAAGCCCGTCAACCTTGACGTGCAGCCAACCTGTCACCAGTGCTGACATAAGGGAAGGGCTGAGGGAAGGCATTACCATTCAGTGGCAACATGTTTTTAAATAACTTGCAGACACCTCTAGCCGTGCAAGTCCATAGACACATAAGCTGAAGCCACAGCTGCTGCTGTCCTGCCAGGCAGCCCTGGCCATTCCCAGTCTCGCTGAGGGCCCAGGGAGGTCTATGGAGGCTGTAGCGGAAGAATGCCCTGAGCCACCATGACTGCGGGCACGGGGAGGGCTCTGCCCCATGCCCCATCCCCGTGGTGACCGCACTACTGAGCCACCTGAGTCTTCAAAGGAAATCGTAAACCATTCATTGAAGACTGGAGTCAAGAATGAGCCTTCAGGAGAACATCTCCCTAAAGACAATCTTGCCCTAATAAGGGCTAATGCTGCCCAAAGGATCCCTGCCTGTTGCTGCTGCCCCCATTCTACTCTTGCCACTGGAGTCACCTCCATCGTGGAGGGACATCCTGTGACTCTCCTTTCTCCACAAACCCTGCTCCCCTTATCTCATCTTTCTTTCCTCAATCAGATCGTTACATATGGACAAACAAGCCCATTACCCTGCTTTATCTTGGCCAGTCTGTGTCTGCTCCCACAGGTTTGGCCTTGCCCCACCACAGTTCCACCAGAATTAAGATCCCGGGATTCAACTTATGATTCTCCTCATGGGGACACCCAGGAAAGTTCACCCTAAATTAACTAAATCTGCTAATCACACCCCCCCCCCCCAATTCAGCCTGAATTAAAATGTCTTTAGTTAGATTAGCTCACTGTGGAATGGAGTAAACCAAAACAAATTAAAGACATTTAAAATCTGAAGGTTTGCTAAGATCTTCTACAGGTCTCATGGGAGATACTAAAGCTGTTACTGCTCACCAGCTCATCACCACTCCTCTGCCGTATGTCACCACATTAAGCTGCAGTGCTGAAGCAACTGAAGGTGTGAATGCTTGTGTGCAAACACGGGCAGGTTATTTCAATGTACCTTCCTTGGTGATTGAACTGCAGTAGCTTTCTGCTGAGAATGAAGTGCCACAGCAATAGTATTTGGTGGGTGGCCAGTGAGAAGCAAGACGGGGGCAGAACCCACACTGAACAGGCTCCTGCACAGGATCTCTTGATATAACTTCAGTACTGACAATTACCCATCAGCAGAAACCTCTTCCTGTAGCAGGAACCCACATGGCCCCTTACTGTATCTGTCTGTGGGGAGGACCAGAAAGATGTGGTCCAAGATGGACCATATGGACTTGTATCGTCACCTCCCACCCTACATCGTCTGTTGTGGCTGCAGCTCCGTGCTCCCTGGGAATGGGCAGATGACGGCTTGATGACAGGGGCCTCAGGGATTGAGGGACGCTTTTTGCTCCTGCCGCTTGTGCATGAGGTGATGCACACCATTGCTGAACTTGGCCAGTGACGACCCTAGTGGCCTGTGCCTCTGGGCGACTCTCACAGTTGCTCCCCCATCCCAAAAAAACCATTTCTGGGCACCTGGCCTGCAGTGTGAAACAGCCTTTGTGTGATATTTTGTCAGCTACAAATAATTGAAAAAGGCCTACATAAAGTCCTAATTGTGTCACAGAACAGGCTCTTCAGTCATCCATCTTCTTATTAAACTTGTGAATTTCAGCTACTCAGCCCTGTTGGAGTTATTTTCCCCTTCCCCTCCTTCTTCTTTTAAGCTTCTATTTATATTCTCTCAGTTGTCTCTGCCAGAAGATCTCATGTGGATACATTAGGCCTTTTCAAAAGGAAATTTGGATTACAGCGATTTTTCTCCCCGTAGGACACAACAGCTTCATCATTCGTAACAGAGCAATACACTATAACTTCATTATAGATGGCATGAAGCTGGCCTATTTAAGCAGAATACTTAATGATAGTCGGGAAGGCAAGAGAAATTCAGCTCCACTGCTCTACGTGGGAAAAGAGAAACGGCGTTTTTCGGTATTTACCGAGGTGGATTTCTTGAGTCTTAATTAAATCTCTTTTCACAGGAACAAAAAAAAAGGGGAGAGGGGAAACTCAACTGTCATGGGTAAGATCCATTACCATGTAGTTACTCCCACTTTGGCAGGTAGTTTGACATACCCTAACATCTAATATTAATAGCAGACGTGGGGGCTGGGAAGGAAATTTGTACTCCTCTGTAGTACTTAGCCTCCACTGAAACAAACTGCAGTTTGTTGGTGCTCTCCTGTATGGACCACAGGTTCTCGTTCTTTTCCCTTTCCCACTTCAGCAGCGCTGACCTCAGAAGTGTGCTCTGCTCATTGACTTCTGCTGAGTAGAAGTGGTTTAGGCCTAAAGAAAAGCTGCGGCCTGAAAAAAACCTCCTTTTTGGGAAAATGCCAGAATAAATAGCCTTCTGCGAGCTCACAGTTGACATCAGACCACAGTTTGCGGTGATGATGGGGGAGGCTTAAAAAAAATCTCAGTGAAAATGTAGCAAAATGTAAAAGTGAATGTTTTTCCATATTTTGATAAAATTAGTTTTTCCTCTCGCCTGGGTAAGTTTTAGTGGTGCTGAAAGGTGCCAAGAGTTCAGCTCTATCGAGGTGAGTCCTCCATTGACAGCTTGATACTACACACAGGTTTTTTTGTACCAGCTTGGGAGAGATTTTGCTCAATATTGGTTTACTGGTAAAATCCATAAGTGTGGATAAAGTTTCTAATATTTGCTCAGCTGAAAGCCATGATTACGTATCCTGTCCCTTCAAAAACTAGGACCGTGGCTAATTATGTATCAGAAATCCATATCAGAAACTCTTAGGAAGCTGATAGCCATGTCCTGTGGTGCCTGTGAGTGTTACATGCTGGAATACAGTGCACTGATAATGGATGAGATCTGCTGGTGTGAGCATCCCCATGTGGAGTTGGGAGGGGAGGGGAACAAAGAATGCTTTTTCCTTTTTTAACTGGTATTGAACACTGTCAAAGGAAAGCTGAGGGGCTTCTCTGAAGGGGGGAGAGGGTCTGGAGTGGAAAATAAGTATAAGGATGAAATGGCTCCAGGACGAGTAAGTGCCCCAGCTGTTGAGCACACTGTCTGGTCAGCATGTCTCATACTTTTGCCAGAAGAAGGTATTCTATCTGTCAAGGGAAAGAAAATAATTCATGCTGTTAGAGCTCTCTGTAATTTGGTCTACAAGCAGTTTGGACTCCACAACTGAAAAAGAAATGTCAAAGAATAGGAAGCCAAGAGAAGCTCATCAAAAAGACATCTGGTCCTGCTGTCCTTAATGGGAAATCCTGCCCGCCCCCCCCACCTCCAGCCACCCTCTTCCCAGCCACGCTCTTTTGAAACACTTAATGTCTGAGAGAATCCAAAACATTGCTGGAATGTATCAGCGATGAAGCTTTTGTATAGCTGAGCAGCTAAACAGCTCTAGTTTTGTTTGTGTTAGGGCTGATTGTCTTGCCTTTCATCGGTGAAAGTCAGAAATGACTGGCCAGAAGCCAGTGGAGCAACACCAGTGTAAAGCCAGTTTAAGCTGGGGGAGAATTTGGTCATCTCTTTTATGGCCAGAATCATGAAACGCTTCACAGGGAAGCAAGAAGACCTCAAAAGGGACACCCACAGACAGCATACTTGCAGATCTTCAGAGGTGAAGGATTCACGTCCCATTGTCCAACAGAGTATTCACTCCTCTTCCAGTGAGCAGCTTAGCTTGCAACAACCATGCTGTCCCAGACAGTGACCCACCTGCCTCTCTGTTTCTTCTGGTCCTTTCTTCACTGACTGAGCCTTGGCAGGCTCCCAGCGCCTTCCTGGAACCAAGGAACTAGACTGGTCTGCTATAAAGCACCCAGAAAGGTTATTTCTGGGGAAAGATGTTTCATTGCTGCTTGTGCTCCTGAGTGGGTAGCCCACGATCCTTAGCATGTTTCTGCAGTAAGCCATGTGGCAATGTCATTTATCACAGCTCCTCTCACAAAACTGTGTTCCTAGGGCCTGGGTGGCTCAGAGTTTCAGCATGGGATGTAGAGTCTTAGCTCATATGAATCAGTTAGCAGAGTCCAGCTATTTAGACCTCCTTGGGGAATAAGCAGAGGGCTCTGTTCAATTTCCCAACACCAACTATTACCTTCACTCCCCAAATCAGAAAATCTGGGAGACAGGCAGGATTCAGCAGATCAGGGGCCAAAGACATTGGTGCGAGCTCCATAAACATACTGAAATGCTGTCAGGGTCTGCTCTGTGCTCCTGGCTAGAAGGAAGATCAGGGAGGACTTTCAAGAAGACAGCTGAGCTTGTGACTGATGATCCCTCTTACCTAGTCCCAGCTGTGTGGTCCCACCTGCTTGTGTGGACACGCTCATGTGGTCTCCTCCTTCCTTCCAGCTGCAGGTTCTTGCCATTTACCTGGTACTGTCCCAGCCTTGCCTGACTCTACTGCAACCCAACTTGGCCTCCTCAGCTGGGAGAAGAATCTGCCGTTTTAGTTTCCCACCATTTCCGCATGGAAGTTGGTCCACTAAGAGAGATCATTTGGCCAGAAGCATAGGGAGGAGAGAAAAAGGGACTTCTCCCTTTTAGAGACAGCAGAGTTGTTTTGCTGGCTCAGCTGTCCCTAGGTCCACAGGCTTTGTTGCTGTTCAGAGAGATCCACGTATGGACAAAAGAAATTCTCCCCCTTCAAATTACGGCAGCATCACAGCCGAGCATTGTGGCCAGGGATGCCAAAGTGAAGAAGCCTTTGGCTTCCTCGTTTCTTGGCATTTCACAGGACACACCTCAGCTGTAATCTCAGCTACCTTTCAGGAAATATTTACCTTTTGTTCTGCCAGCTGCAATATTTACCCTGAAGAAAAGCAGAAGCCTGACCACTATGGGCTGCTGCAATTGGGATGAACATCTGGGAGAAAAATACCCTGAGGAGCAGCTCCGCATAGTCCAAGTCAGGTGTGATTCTTCTTGACAGTCTCCATCAAGCATAACTTCCCCAAAGTCAGTGGAGGGCACCCACACACAAGCTCTCATGGCAGGATTCCCTCCAGCTTTCACAACAGAGAGGTCAAGAACTTTCACCAGACTTTGACTCATGCTTAAACGAGGGGAAGAGCAAGTCAAATGCAGCCAAAGAGGAGAAAGTCATAGCAAAGATTTAGACAAATATTAGACATTAAAGACTTCACTGATGCAAAAGGTAAGTGTAACAGCAATAATGTTAATGAAGCGATGTACACCCATTATTTGGGAAAAAAAAGAAGAGCATTTATCATTGCCAGTGGATAAAAGAGAGGATCAGTATTATGCTTCTGCACAAGGTATTTAGCAAATCATTATAATTGTTTCTTTCGGTTTCTAAATTTATACTTGATTCCTTGTCTCTTTCACAGGAAGCAAAAGTGCTAAAATGACAGGCTGTAAGGCCAGAGAAGCAGAATCACATTGGTTGAAAGCTACAGAATGGTACTTGAGAACTTTAGCCAAAGGTGATAATCTCACTAGTGGTCAGACTGTCTATTAATACAATGTGAATATGCAGGAAAAAAAAAAACATTAAATCATGTAATCTGTAGTATGAACCTCTGCACTGAAAGATGGGATGTCAGCCACATAAAAAAAGAAAAGACTTCAACAGGATGAGCTTGGCCCTCCCGGCTTGTCACACCTGAGTCGTCACTAATAATAATCGTCACTAATAGTCAACACTAATAATAAGCAGGAAAAAAATCAAGGAATACATGGGTGCACAGGTGGATGTTATTTTATTGGTTTCAAGAAGCTCCACCAGGAAAACCAGTATGAACGAATTTGCTCTAGCTGAGCATAGTCGCAAACATCTGGCCTTCAGCACCAATACTGGAAATATTAATTCCTTGCTCTAAGCGGGGCCTGAGTATTTCCCAGTTTTATCAAACCCCAGAACACAACAGCCTGTTTGAAAAAGAATGTCCCAAAGTATTTTAGGTACTTCCTACTGCAAGAGGAAGGGGACAAACAGGAAGAACTCCTCTGGCATTAGTATTTGTCCCATTGTCACTTGCCCAGCAATTGCCATGGGCCTAACCAGCAGTCCTGGGATTCCAGAGCATCCTTATCACAACTGGGAAGGAGAGAAAGGGACAAGCAGGGGATGTAAAGGCTCTGGAGCCTGCAGACAGGAATCATAGGTATCTGACATCTTGATCTTTCAAATCATCTTTAATTAGTTTGTTTAACTGGTATTGTCCTTAATTAGTCTTGCTGAGTTCAGAATGACTACTCCCCTGCTTCAAAATACAGGCACACTTCAAAAGTTTGCAAGATCAGGGCCTACCCTGCTAGATTTTGAAAGCTAGAGCCAAGAAGTAGCTGGAAGGAGCTCTAAGAGAAGTATTCCTCCTACATGACAGATACATTTATTTAACCTCTTTTTTCTCCAGTCATTGAAGACGGCTATCTGCTTGCTGGATCTGATGGTTCAGGCATTTGGCTTGCCTGTCTTTTTGTGCAGTAGTTATGTACTGGCAAGAGATGAGTGCTCCAGCTTCAGCTTCCTTGAGCGGCAATCGCCCTTATCTAAACTTATTCTCGTATGGAAAGTTTCCATGTGGCAAAAGTCACTTTCTGGTGTCTCACTAGACACAGAGATACTCTGTGAGGTGTCACCCCCGTCAAGCACAGCCTGAGAGGGTGGGGCCCAGGAGGGGCACCCAGGGACCTGATGAGTGGCAGGACAGTGCCCTTCCAGCCCGGCTGCTCGCTCCCCTTGTGATCCAAAAGAGCCTGCTTATGGCTATCTTCAGAAAATGAAAGGAGGGCCATAGGATGCAGGCTTTTGGTTTTTTCTACATACACAGCACTAACATTTCCCAAGGCTGCCTTGGACCTCAGATATCAGATCTGTGGGCTGACGGGTCCAAAAATTGGGAAATATGGATTCTGTGAGCCTCTCGTTGGCTTTGTCTGACTGCCCTGTCCTTGCTGACACCATGACCCTGCCATCGCACAGAAACAATGATGCTCCCCGTACCGTCTTACTCAGATGGATATGTGGAAATTACCATTTGTGAGTAGTCCAGTCTCTTTAGATGGTGGTTGATGGCCAAGAGCTCGGCTTGCAGAGCAAGGGACTGCGTGGTTTGGGGGAACCCACCTATCTGTCCCGCTGCTCTCTGCAAGAAAAGGTTCATTTCCATTGCAGGCCACGCCACCATCTTCCTGTCCACACTTCAAACCCTGCCCAAAGCCTGTGAGTCCCTTGAGGGTCAAAGCAGCGGGATGAGGATTAATCTCAGAACAACATGAGCTTGGTGTGACCCTGGTGTGACCGTCATCCTTCAGTGGAAGGAGGACTAGATGCTCATACAGAGAGCCAGTGGATGTAGCTCTGGTGAATGACGCGGAGCTAATGTCTCGTTCCTTATTTTTCAGCTCCCAAGGAGAGCAGTTGATCTTCTAAGTAACGGTTTTATCTCTTTCCACAGGAACAGTGGAGCTACCCATCCAGGTCAGACGCCTAGCCTCTCCTCTTGCCAGAAAGGCCTTGTAATAGGCAGGTATGGCTTCCTTGTCCCCACACTTAATTCTGAAGAGAAAACTTCCTCTGTAATCCTTGTGGACCTTGCCTATTGTAACTTTTGATGTTTTCATATTAACATTGCATTCCAGTCTCCAAAATATTGGTCTCAGGACAGATTCTCACCTGTGCTTTATATTGAGGTCAGACCAGATGCCCACTTCTCCATTTGTTATTACTTGTGCACTTTGGGCATGCTCGCTCTGTCTGCGGTGGTGGAAGTCAGGCAAAAATGTTACTGGAACCCAAGGAGAGGAACATCTTCCTGTGAGATCCGCTCTATCCAGGAGGCAGGTCCTACCAGGAAGCCTTAATGAAGCCACTGGAAAGGGGGAGTGCAAACTCGCTGGCTCGGGGTTACAACCAGCAGCTGCCCCAGGGAGGTGGAAGAAGAACCCAACTTTTCAGCCTGCCAGCCCTGAGCAGGGCAGGAGGTGGGTTGCTGGCAGACTCCTACCTGGGGTCTTAGCACCGGGAGCCACCGGGACGACACACAGCTATCCTGGGATAACCAAGGCCTTTCTCTGAATATGCCTAAAGTCCCGCTGCAGCCAGAGCAGACACCGTCCTAAACACAGGGAGCAAACAGGGCACCCCCGCCCTGGGCACAGCGCTAGG
>NW_009631904.1:0-45979 GCF_000690535.1 Cariama cristata
GGGGGTGGGCTGCGAGAGCCGCCCTCGGCTGCTCCCACCGCCCCTCCACTGAGGTCGGCACAGGACTATGTGCCAGTCCCTGTAGTGGTACTCAGCTTTGCCAAAAAACGCAATCGGCAAAAAAGCTAAGACCAACCAGGGTTTCATTTTTAGGTATGAAAATGGTAGTAAAATAATGTCTTAATAGAGCACATTAAAAAGTTGCTGGCGTTTAAGTTGTGACAGTAAAGAAATAGTGGAATGTGATTGTGTAAGTGAATGATGGACCAAGATGCATGTTTCTTTCAGTTGCATTTGCAGTCCTGTGTATTTGTGTTTGCTAACTTACTGTGCTAGCAAAATCATAGCAGGAAGAATTTGTGATGAAATGTACAAAGCAGGGAGTTCTCTGGAGAGAGACAGCATCTCCTCTCTGTAACAGCAAATCCCCAGAAAGTATTTCCTCCAAGTAACCTGAATGCCTGTTTTTTTTGTTTCTTCCAGAAAATCTGGATGTGGGTTAAGTTCATGTCCTGTGCTGATACTGTACCCCAATTTCAAATTTATTATTTTTTTAATTGCCTGAGAGTATTTGTCCTGTATCTGTAGAGGGAGTAAACCAGCACTGGCACACTTTGACAGAAAGTCATCAGCTTTTGTACAGATACGGATTTCTCTATAAATATGGGTGTAGATTTCATCCAACTTTGGCCATCCTGAATGTATTTTGATAGTTGTATGGAAGACTTGGAACCTGTCTGATCAGGGAACAGAAATACCAATAGCATGTGAAGGAGATGAGAATGTTACATGTCAAATACTAAGAATTGGAAACAGCAGGTGCAGGGAACAGTTTGCACAAAAGCTCAAAACTGAAATGTGTCATGGAATCCCTTTCAATACTTCTGAATGTTGCACTTAAAATATGAAGTTGGATTGTGGTTAATTTGTGGATGGAAAGATGATGGATTAGTAAGTGGTTCATTGTGAATACTTCAACTCTAAATATACTATACGCAATTTACTTACTGCTCTGGAATAGGAGTTGTGGTGTTGTTTTAGTTTCTTTTTAAAATGGCGTTCTGTTTCATCAGTAGAGAATCCAGGTCATGTTTTTCTCAGTCCTATGTGCTTTTAGATAATGAATATAGATAGGATGAAACATGGCTGTAGTTTCATCGTCATTCTCTTAAGCTTGCAATTTATCATGGAAACAGTCACAATTCCTCATCCCTCCTGAAGCTCTTGAATACATCTTAAAATACATTTAAATGTATTGTTTTATCAGTATGAACTGGTGTTAAAATAACTGATGCAATCTTTGATGATTTCTCTCATCCATATTTATTAAAAATAATTCTAAGGATATGTTAAAGAGTAAATGCTCTGCAGGTGATACAAATTAAGACAAAATACAAATATTTAGCAATAAAATTGACGATGAAGGACAGTTTGGGAGGAAGAGGGGTCTTTAGTAAAGTGGGGATGAGGCTGCATTCTTGAGGACCCTGAGAGTTGTGTGAGAGAAGGAGAACCAGAGCCAAGCGAAGTTACTGTCTGTGGACTGCAGGAGCGAGAGTCAAAGGGAGAACAGGATGGTATACTTAATAAGTAGTGTGGCCTACAAAATGCATGGAATAATCCTTCCACATTCTCAGTGCTGGTGAAGGACTTAAGTGACATGTTCACTTTTGGACACAGAACCTCGAGAACAATGAGAAAGCTCAAAAATATGGTTAAACAACCTAGAGTGAGATAGACTCCGGAAGAGAAAACTGAAAGAGTAGAAGGATTTAATCAAACACAGATATGGTTACTATGAAAAGGAAGGAAATAATCTCTTCTTCCTTATGGTTAGGACAAGAGGTTTTTGTAATGAAAAAGGGTAAAGTTGGACATTTAAGAAAAAAATTGCAGGAGTAAGCCTACTGGAATGGTGGAATGAACTGGTGGGAGGGGGACTGAAATCACAGGCCTTCAGTGTCTTTAGGTACGGAGGATACAAATACCTCCCTGGGAGCATTTGTTGATTTTTGTTTTGCAACTAGGGCATGAACAGGTAACTTCTAAGCCTCTTGCATCCTTTGTTTTTCTTTGGTTCTATGGAAATATGTTCCTAATGTCCACCACATAAAATACTGCTGGCATGTATTCATGGTAGTCTTCTGCCAAACTACTTGCAAATTCTGATATTTGGAAGTTGTACGCTTTTTCAAAGTCTTCAAGTCATGTACGGCTAGCTATATGATGACTTCTCATCCATCAAAATGAAGCCACAGAATTTGGCAGGGCTGGGATTTCTCTCGGTTCCGACCGGAATGTGCAAATGTAGATTTCGTTCCTGGGTTCGGGCCAAAAACCTCCTCAGGGAAAAATCTGTATCGTCTTAACATGTTACTTTTCGTTGCTTCCTTTTTTTTTCCCCGTCCTGTTTTCTCTCTTTCTAAAGAAGTTGAAATGCTTTTTCTGTTAAATCAGTGACAGCTCAGGCAACTTCAAAATATTGGTGTGTGTATGGGGGCTTCTTTTCCAGACACAGAACTTAGAAAGGCTTATTGCATCTCTGATCCGCTATTTTTAGAAATTTTTAAACTTCTTATTTTAAACTACTTATTTAAATTTGTTAGAAAGTTTGGCTTGTCCAGAATCCAAGTGGTACCTCTGAGTTCATGTGCATTTGTTTGTATGCCTGCACGTAAATACAAATTTTTATAGGGGATTCTCATAAATAAGTACATGGAGGGAAAAAGCTTTATCTCTGGCTCTCAAATCTGTCAAATCAGAATCGGGCTTGAATGGTACACTTTGCTTTGTGTGTACTGTTCTCTTCCCTCAGGCCCTCGTAAATGTGAATTTTCAGAATTTCTTTATGTGATATTTCCAGCAATGTTCCAAGGGAAAGTAGTTTTTGTAATGAAAACACTTCCCTGCAAGAGGAGATTACAATCTGTCCTGGTAAATATTGATCTAAATTTTCAAGTTGTTGCAGCGTTTATCACTTCAGTTCCTATCAAAACTACTGGGAGGTGTATAGTTTATCTGCACAAACCTAGGCAAAGATACTGGTCACTACCTTCTTGAGATGTTAGGAACAGAAAACGACTTTTTCAGTAGAGGACAGTTAGGTGTCTCTTATCAAACAAGTTTAGCAGCTGTCTTTTCTATTGAAGAGTTTTCCTCAGTCTGACAAAATGCCAATACGCTGCTGTTACCCTGGTAGGCCAGCTCTGCAAATCACCTGTTTGTTGGAGGTATGGAAGAAAAGAGCATAAAGCTTTGGTACTTTAACCTGGTACTCGACTGAATGTGGTCTATTGGTAGCATTTTAACACAGAAGTGAGTTTTGTTTGTAATCACACCTGGCATTGGTTTGGGGAGAGGTCTCCCCTTGGTAACTTTTGAACCTGAGTTGATTTCAACAGTGTTTGACAGGAATGTAGAATTTGCCACATTCTACAGATTTTGTGACTATATGACCAGGTGGAGGAAGGAGGTCCTCCAACTGGCCCATCTGTAGGAAAAATTAAAGCATGTTCTGAAGACACTGAAGTTGATCAGAGATGAGATAAAAATACACAGACACCAGGCTTCTTAAATCCTGAACCTACCTTTTTCTTCATTGTCCTCCATCATTAGGTATTTATCCATAAATGTAGTGCAACTAAGCATTTCCAGATTTGTACCTGTAGTCTCAGATAGCTGATCTGCTCTGAAGAGTGTCTGTAGGGAGAGCGCGTGGGTAAGTTCCAAATTATTTTCTTGACATGGCAGTCTGCTTTCTTGGTGTCAAGAGAAGAAACAATTTCAAATGAATCTTGCTGGAACTATTAGCGTGGTGTTTGCATTTAAAAAACGATACATGCCATCCACCTGATGGACACGTAACAGTATAGGCAAATGAGCATGGCCCCGTCACGGTTGTGAACCAAACTTTGAAAAGGCTCGCCTGCACCCCAATTGACAATCCTGAACTCATTCCAACATGCAGTGTCTGTTGGGAAGCTCTGAGAATAAGATTCCTCTGTGATTTTACTGGCCACTGAAATTGCCAGTTGAGTGAAGAAACGTCAATTCAAAATAAGAGTGGCTAGAGGGAAACCTTTTCATCTGGGAGGTAAATGATAATATAACATGTGTAATTTATACTGTGCTTTGTGGCATTTTTCAAAGCCCCTTCATGATTCCGAAGGGTAAAACACAGAGCAGAAATGAGATACTATTTGAAGAGGGACTTTTTATCAACCTGGTTGAAGAGTTAACTTTTTTGGGATGCTAATTTTTTTATGCTTAATTGTGTATTTTGCTAAAACTTAAAACATAAATACACTATACATATGATCAGTGTATACTTGCATCAATCCAGTGTCCTGGAATTTAGGTCGACTGTCCTTGTAAAAGTAGATCAGTGAAAAGGTCTTCTTGATGGAGTAGAGAATTCGTACTACTCACTTAGGAGCAATTGCTGAGTTCTCTTTGCTGGTCAGGTGTGTATGGGCTCTGAAAGAATGTGCTCCCATTGCACAATTCTCTTGAATAGAAATGCTTTAATCCTCTATTTTGAGAAAAGGCAGTGAAAAGAGAGGTAGTCTGCAGTTGGGTGATGTCAAGTGTGTGCCATTTCTCATTAGGATTTTTGTAAATGCAGGCATTACCCAGTATCTGTCATTCTGTAGGTTGTAGTGTAAGAGGGCTGGTCTGCATGGTGGATTGCTGAAAGGCTGTTTGACTTTACCAGATTTTTACAGGGGTTTTTTGGAGGATTTTTCTTCAAGGAGCCATTTTGTAATTTATGGTGTAGCAGAGTTAAGAGATTGGCATTGCTTTCTTTTTAAGTAAGTGTTCACTGTTCTGTGGATAGGAATCAACAAATTGAACACTACTCCTAACCCAGCAACGTGCAGGACTTTTAACATCTATAACCTGAGTTTTGGCTTTATGCTGGATGTGAAACATGACAGACTGCGTTCATTTCTTGTGTGTAACTCAAAAAGTTTCTTGTAGCCCTAGACGGGTAGTGTTTTACTCTGTGGTTCTTCTCTATTAGTCCTACTTGCATGGTAAGAATGATAATTTGAGTTCCCTACTTATCACTGCCTTTTTTGATGTAAGTATTTGTATATTTTTTGGTGTACTGCCAGATGAGATTAGATCCCGCTGCTGTAATGCCAGTGCATAAACTGAGAGATGACCCTTTTACCAAAATGAAGTGGATAAAGTGCTTTGACTAGACAGTGAAAGAAAAAAGTCTTGTCTGTCTGATTCTCACCAGAACCTCAGCTATTTTTCCTAGTGCCAGTTTGATGCTATAAAGTCTACAATACAGGAGCATCTTTGAAGGGGTCATATTTAATTTGCATCTTGCCTCTCTGATTCTTGCACCAGCGGTATCATGTCGTTAGACTCCATTCTTACTGTTTATAGACCAAACCACTCATTCTTAGACCGGCACTTACACAAGGAAATGCTGAGAACTTTTTTTTTTAGTATATATAAACACCAGACTGTAACTGAATGTAGAAGTGATTGAAGTGACTGGAAGGCAGCTGCTGAATTTAATCAGGACTTTAATATATGTTATATATTAATGTAAATCTCACTCCTTCCTTAAAGTAATTCAGTATTCTGTTAATGCTTGTATAAGAAACCACTGTGTATGGTGGGGTGGGGAGGGAGAGACTAAATGATTTGAGTAGAACTCCTGACACTGTAAGATGCTACTCAGTGTGAAATGACAGCTTCAGCCTGCAGGTGACGATTTAGTGTGCAAGTAACTTGAGGGAGGGAATATTTTCCAGTTTGCCTGGAACCTTTGTGCTTAATGCATCTTAGAAATTTTCTCTGCAGACTTTCTAAGGGCTGCAAGGACTTCCTAGGGGCTACAATGCCTTACCCTTGCTATTCATTCCTGCCTTGAGGTAAACAGTGACTGAACACCCTTAGGCTGTGAGGAATAATTCCCCTTTGATCAGACATAGCCTGAGCAGTGCGCTACTGCTCTGTTCTTCTACTGACTGTTTCTAAATTGGGCTGCGAACTGAAAGAGGTACCTGGAGGTTGATCATTTGTATTTTATTAAAGACTTGTCATAGCACAGGAGACTGTGACTGGAAGCTCTCCAAATGACAGAAATATTTTACCAATGCCAAATGAAATGCAAAATTCACATCAGTGACCACACTGAGCTGTGACTCCTTGTCTTCCTCCTCCCATTCCTTTTTGCACCTAATGAAGATACAAATCAGCAGTGTCCAGGTCAGAAACTTCACTGAGAGAGCTGTCCCTCTTTCTGCATACGGCATAGCGGCCAGCCACCTCAGGGTGTAAAAATGAGTGCCCTGGGTGTTTGTTCCACAGAATATCATATAAGATACTGCTGCCAATGGAAATATGCCATGTTGGAGGCCAGGCTGCTCAGCTGGAAGCCTTGTACTTGTAGAGGTCTTTCATTTTTGAAGGCTACGATCAGTCAGGAACTTAAGTTCTGTCACACTTTAGTCCTGGTTACTGGCTCCACAAATCCCTGCCCTATTGCTTTCTTTTAAAAGGTGATTCATCCACAGGCAGTAGCATATTGATTATTATTTTCAGGTTACCTCTTGCAGGCAACCCTTTAAGAAGTTTCACAGCCTTACCTTTTATAAATGTTGCAGATTACATTCTAAGCAAACATGAATGGATCAGTGAGAATTACCATAATCCATAAAGATGTGAAACCATTTCATCTTAAAGAAGAAGGCAGAGGAAATGTCTAGGACTCAGACTTCTAACCTAACAAAACGACCCTGTGTTTCAGTCTGAGCTATTTTAATTTTTAGCTTTAGGAGCTATCCACCTGAAAGGTGATATGCTGAAACACTGGAACAGGTTGCCCAGAGAGGTGGTAGATTCCCCATCCCTGGAAGCATCCAAGGACAGGCTGGATGGGACTCTGAGAAACCTGATCTAGTTGAAGATGTGCCTGCTTATTGCAGGGGGGTTGGCCTAGGTGACCCTTAAAGGTCCCTTCCAACCAAAAGCATTCTATGATTCTATGCTGTCAGGTTCAAAGTGACATATTTTGAAATATAGGGAGTCAGTCAACCAATGGGATCCCTCTTGTGGAAGATCCGAATTTGAGTCAATTCATTTAATGACAGATTTCATCTAGAAATTCTTCTCTTCTACTGGGATTCTAATAAAGCCTAACACTGTTAATTGTTTAAATGTGAATGACCGATTTTTCTGAAGACTGCTGCGTCTAACAGTGTCTTTGCCAGTGCTGGGAAGAATCTTGTGTATGTCAAGGGGAAACATTTCTAGTTATTGTCACTATATCAAGATTTGTTCTGGGTGTTTGGCTCCAGACCCCAGGAATATCACTAGTTTCCTGTTCTTAAGCAGATGGAGCAGGGGAAGTGTGTCTGTTTCTCCAGGAGAGGGTGTCCCGTCACTGCGGGCCAGAAAGATCTTACACGCCCAGGGCTCACAATACTTTGGTCTACTTTCTTCCATGTTATCTCAGCCAAAAATAACTTGGAGAAGTGCAAAGACAGTAAATCTCAGTGAAAGAATGATACGTCTGAAAAGGTTGATGGAAAGACTATATGGCTGTTTCACTTAGCTATCAGGAATATCCATACGGACGGGACCTGTTAATGAGCAAAGAAAGTAGCTTGAATGCACTGGGGGCAATTGTACCTATCACAATTCTTTTTCTTTTTCTGTTTATGTAACAATCTATCCTATATGATGTATTTCATTGATGCCTTACTGAAATCTTAACACCTGACTTGTGGGCCATCTTACTGTCCTTGTCTGATTTTGTGTTCAGAAGCAAGGTGTGTTCTGTGTAGCATCTACTATATTATATACACCTACGCTGTGAGGTACATTTATTTGATTTTAACTTCCTCTTCAACATGAAAACAAGATTATTTTTTTTCACTCTTTTCCCTTTAAATAAGGACTCATTATTCAAATGCATGGCAGCTTTAATGAAAATTTGCGTGAGGCTGTAGAAGTCAGTCTAGCTGATGGTTGTGGGATGAATGTGTGCAAAATTTCTTTGGGACTTCAAGTTCTTTGTTACAGTTTGGTTGTTTTTGCTCTTCCAAAATCCTGGCTGATGAAGAATGAGAAAAAGAATAAGCAGAGAGAGGATCGATAGCAGGACAATTAACTTCTAATATAAAATGGCAGCTTGACAGTGAACATATTTGGCATGAATTGCAAATGCAGCAAAGACTGGGAACAGTAATCTAATTTTTTTTTTCTCCCCTGATTCTATATCATTCTTTTATAGAATGTCTTATATGTACTAACACCATCTGTGTCATAGGAGCCTTGATATAATCAATATTATATTGCAAAAGCATTTTCAGGGTAGTTAAAGTGTCTCATGTCTCCTCAGTGGCATTTGCAATTAATTTTTGCTGTAGTAAATGTTAATTTGGGGGGAATACACATAAGTTCTAAATCAAGGAAGTCTTCTGTATTTGAGTCGCCTCATAAGAATAGATAATCTCAAGACTTCTGTTCTTCAGTGCTCAGATGTCACAGAAGTAGCTTAAATTGGTATTATTAGAACTGAATGAAAGCACTAACCTTTACTTGGCTCATGAATTGTAGCTGCAATCAAATCCAGACTCAGATCTTCAGCTCTTTTGATTTAAAGGGATAGCTGATGGCAGCGTGTTTAATTTCTAGATTGTGTACTTGGCAATTGTATTTCAGTTGTTTCTCCGAATATTGTAGGTAGTGTTTGGGTTTTTCTCCAGGTAATTCTAGCTCTGTTTGCTAGACCTGATCCTTCCCCTCTGTGTGTCTTGAAACAGCCAACACACCTTGCATCGTGTGTAAGCATGAATGTAGCGCCTCATGGATTTTTCTTTTGTGGGTGTTTTTTCCCCAGCCTTTGCTGTGAGACAGTCTCAAAGGACCACATGCAGAATGTTTCTTCTGAGATTCCTACAAAACAATGACTAATTCTTGAAGATATTTCTCACAACTGCAGAGCATTCATTTGAACCAAATGAACTAGATTGAAAACTAGAGAGGTGTTTAGTTTAGAAGCAATAAAAGGATAATTGTCTAACTTAAAATAAGGATTAGAACTAGACGTGGTGTTGTGGCATAAGCCTGTTTTACATCTGAAGCTTAACATTTAATAGAGTGCGTGGTTGAGAGACTGACCTTGCTGTGGTATCGAACACATTCCTATGCTTACATGTGTCCAGTGGAGAAGATGATATTTGAGGAAAACCGACGCTTGGCTGCATTCACTGAAATTTCTTCAGGGAGTTTAGTAAGTTTTCTGAGAATGAATTGCAAATCCTGTGTGTTACAATGATTCAGATCTTAATTCACAGGTAAAACAGACCCATCAATTAAAATGCTATGTCTTAAGACAACTAGTCATTCCCTCTGTCCCCAGCTTGACTCTTTTGGATATGGGTCACAGCTGCTGTACTTGAACTCATTTTAATTTCTTTGGTTGATGGAACTGAAAGATCATCAGCCAGCTGATTATGAGAACCGTGATGCTGTCTCTTCCAGAGGTTCATTAGCACTCACTCACCAAGGTTCCCCAGCATGCCTGTACCCTTTGGAGGTAGCAACCAGATTGCATGTGGGTGGGTAGTATGTGTCTGTCAGCAACATGTATCAGTCTTTAACAATTGTGGTTCTTCTCTGTGAAAAATAAGTGTGAGATTCCTTTACTGCTATGTCACACACACTTTATAGCACTAACACTGCTTGCTGCACATAAGGAGTGTGCATAGGCACTTCTACTTGCTTAAACAGCATGGAATGAGACAGTGTTAGTGTGCTTTCTCGTGTCCAAAATTATGCTGGTGGTTGTGCCAAGTTAGAGACATGAGTGTCAAGCCATTCCACAAGCCTAGAAAGGACAATAAAAGTATTTATGAATGTTACAGTTTGAACTGTTACATTTTTTTAAGACCTCCGCAGTCTGGACTGATTTATTTATTATACTCTTTTAAAAAAAAAAATAAAATCAAAACATATTACATACAAACGAAATTAAGGAAGCCAGAAGCTACGCATTCAAAGAACTATCTAAAAATAAGAAGTACAGCTATAAACTTTAGTATCCCACTGAGCAAAGGAGAAGATTTTTCTTGTCTGGCTACAGGAGTGCGTGCAGTTTTGCTGAAATGTAGTTCTCGTTTTGCCTCATACAGTCTCTAAGGTGGTGACTGCTATTTTTTAGATGTGGGCTTTTAAATTTCCTTATTTATGTTTTCATTCTCATCATAAGGGATGTATTGTAACTGTTCTCTGTATTCTGTGTGTTGAATTCTAAACTCTGACATGCAACAGCCCTGGATTGAGCTGTGGCAGCTGGAAAGTCAGTACAACTGACATGCAGTCCCCAAGTCTGTAAAGGAAGTTGAGTGACATAAAGACAAATTTCACAACAGAACAAATGAAAAAAAATGTTCATAGAGACCAGCTGGTGTCTCCAGTCACCCACAAGATGACTGTTCTCTGTTACTGTCTGCATGCTTAGTATTTTTGTATAATTTTGGCTCTGTATTCTCAGTTGGTGTGGCAAGGATTTGATGTTACAGAACAGGTGTCCAGATGTGAAAGATTCGTGTGTAATTGTGGCAGTACAGGGTGGACATACTGTGCTCTCTTTCTGAAATGAAAGAAGTGTGTGACAGAGGTGAAATGCAGCTTTTGGTAGCCTAGAAGAACAATCACTAGGAGATAGATTCTGAAAGTCAGAAGGCTAAAGCAATACAGCGAGAAACTACTTGTTCCCCTCAAACAGTCCATGTTTTGGCTGATTCTCCTGAAGGAGTTCCCATCTTGGAAAGAAAGTTCTAGCTATTCCATTAAGTCTCTACTAGCAGTGTGAGGAAAAACCAGTGAAAGTTTTGCTTCTTTTTGGAAGCATGCTTTTTAAAATTTACTCCTTGTTTTATTCATTATGCTGATAGTCATGTAAGCAGTGGCCCGTGTAAGGAGAAATGTGAAATTTAGTATTGGTGTTCTTGGATATAGAGTGTAGAAAGCAGCAGAGGATTTTGGCTGGCCAAGATGTTCCGGCACTTTTAAGAGGTCTGACTTTCCAAGAGAACAAAAAAAAACATGTCAGAAATACAGTGAACAGTATGTGTACCACTTCAGGTTTAAATTCAGGATCCCAATCCAGCAGTTTTAGCCTAGTATGTGAATTAAATAGCATAAATATTTATTTTAAAATGCTGTATTAACAACTTGTAAGAGACCAAATTATTTTGATGATCCACAGAACATGCAGCTCTCAGAAAATACTCATGCTTATGCTTTTTTTAACACGCTTTCCTCCCAAGGTGTTTTGAGTAGCTTTGAACATGTTGTTTGATGAACAGAGCCTGAGATCTGAATAGATTTATGTTTCTGACACGCTTACTTAGCCATGCAGAGAGTTAGCAGTGTGATAGTTTTAATTGTCTCCTGGAACCATTTTCAAGCTGTTTTTGTCAATGCCTGATTTCAACCTTTGGTCAGGGAGGATGATAGGAAAAAGGAGAGTTAAAAGATCAACCTCTAATTAAATCTGTTGGAGTTGTGTTTGTAGCATTGCTTTGTACTTGCCATGTGTCCCAAAGCAAGTAGTAAGTACCTGGGTCTCTTGGAGAGAGGTGGTGCATGCAATGCTCTGCAGCATCCTGACGGTCTTCCAGTGGGAACCAATGGAACAGTTGTGGACGTCTCTTCAGAAACACTGGCCAAACTCTGTTTCTAGAACACTTCCATGTCCAAGGTGTGCATTGACAAATAAAGTGAGGTGTGCCCCAGAAAAATGCTGTGGAAATGATGTATTTGAAATGCTTAGGTAACGTGGTGGTAAATCCTATGTAACAACTGTATGTGTAACTAGAAAAGAACACAGGGTAATATATAGGCTTGCTGCTTTAAGGTATTTCTAAAGGCTAACTACATTTCATGTTCTCCTCATTAGTCAAAATTTCCATGGCCTCCTTTCATGTCCGTTATTCTATCTGTCACATGCAGCTGTAGAAATCTGAGACTGGTTTTCAAACATAATTCTAGGAAAGTGTCCCCTCTTTAGCCTCTGCCATGAAATACAGCACCGAAGAACATTTTTAATGAGACATCAATTATAGAATATGTGCAAAAAATGAAATGCCGTAGACCTTACGGCATGGGCTTGCGGACATCTGCTACTGTTGTAAAGGGAAGTGACAAGACCCCAAGTTGGCAAAGGCTTTGAGAGAAACATGCCAGGACCTTCTCTCATAATCTCCTTTTCCCAGGGAAAAACAAAGGCTTTAAGCTATCAACAAACGAACAAGTTCTATTACAACATAAGATAGGATACTTAACTTTTTAAATAAACAAAATTCATAATGTCCAAGTCAGCCAGGATGTAAACAAAGGAGTTTAAATAAACAGTCATGTTCCCCACTCCCCACCCCTTCCTGCTTCTGCCATGATGGTAGAAGGTAGATCCTTGCTTCTGTGCTTAAATTAACTCATTTCAGTTGTTTTGTGCAAAAAACCTTTATCAGTCCCCCTTGATCTTTCAGAAGGTTTATTAATTATTTCTCCATTTCTCTGAGTGTGCGTTTGTTTGCTCCCTGTTAGAGTTTAAGCTTTCCAGGTATGCTGTGACTCTTTCACTCAGAAGTCCACAAGGACATGGCTAAGTGGCTGTTGTCCTTCATATGTGGTGACTCTGAGCTGGTAGGATACTCATGGAGAAGTGATTCCCACCCCATTGCCCTTGTACAGCTTTTGCCTGTGGTAGGGAACGGCTGTCCTAGAGGGATGGATGTGGGTAGCTCCGGTTGTTTTGATCTTTCTTTAGAAACCTGTTCATATGTGTGGTTATGCCCATCACTGTCTTTGCAATACTTTTATTTCTGCATATTCCACAGCGTAATCAGAACATAACTGAGTATTCCGCAGTAAAAGTTACCATTAACTGATGCAATTTGCAATATTTTTAGTATTCATATCCCTACCATCCCTTAGCCAGCCTCAAGTTTGCTTTCTTAAACACTCACACACATTGAACAGAGGTAACCATTGATACAAAGAGGATTTTTGAGTTTGTTTTTTTTCTCCTTCCTGAGTCATTACAGTTACTTTAAAACCCAATCATTTCTGTTCCAATGTTGAACTGCATTAGACAAGTGGAAGCTTCTAAAACATTCAGTCCAGAAAACTACCCCCCAGAATGTAAATGACACTCTTAACCCCATTCTCCCCCATTCCTGCAAACTATTGGTCGCCCTCTCTGGAGAAGGCAACAAGATCAAAACCATATGAATGCTCTGGAGAGGGGAAAGGCAGTCAGCCACTCGGAACTGAATCTAAAGCATCGTTATGGGCTCGTTCGAACTGCTGATTATCAGTGAAAGCTGAGCCTTGTACCAACTTGCTGGAGGTACTTTTAAGCCATTAACACATCATCGTAATTCTGTAGGAGTCTGAAAGGCAGAAAATAAACCACAAAGATCGTTTTCCTTGACTGTAACTTGATCTGGTGAATGACAATATCTTCTGAATGCTGTTTGTATAGCTCTCATTATGATTGTGGCCTGAGATAATTAGTTAATTAACAAGGCTATAGCAAAGCCTGTGTCACTGCTTTCATCATAAGCTGCAAATATTTCAGAGGTCAAGAATGAATGGCAGAGTCAGTGAAGTCTCTTTGAACTCATTTGCCCCTTACTTCTTCCAAGATCTTTGAATCTGCATTCCATTATCTCCAAAACATTTGCTCAACATGACTGTGTCTCAGTTAAGACATATTCCTGGGCTCAAATAACCTCTGCTGCCCTCTCTTCCTCTCTGTGGCCTCCGTTGGGTTCCCCTTAAATACATTTCAGGCTTTCCAAGATGTGGTAGCTATTTGTGGAAGCAAAACCATGCTATTTCTTCTTTTGTGATAATGGCTGGCTTCTTGAGTGTATTCTGTCAGGTCTTTTAATCTGTGGTCCTGATTTTCCTCATTCAGTTTTCCTGGTATTGATGGGTTTCTTTTTTCTATTCTTTATATGAAAAAAAAGCTTTAATTTCATTCTGCTGTCTCACCAAATTCTGTTCAATTTAGTGAAACTATTGAAATGAGTAAAACAGAAGACAGACAGACAGAACTTCTGGGTAGTGTTATGATCATCGTTTCGAGTTTGACCTGCAATCTCCATTCATCATACTCTTTTCTTAACCTGATGATAAGTGATTATATAGTGTTGACATTACTTCTGGATCGATCTCCTTTTTTTCCATGACGACGTGGTATTTTCCATATTTTTTTTAATGAGAATTGTTTGTTTCCTGGTAGTTTGAGGGATTTTCATCTTTTCGACATTTGGCAATTGGAACTGAATGGGTTCTCAATGTCTTTCTCTCACATTGTTCCCGGGTCATTCCTCTTGGACTAAGACTGTATTGTGTTCTTCATCTCTTGATCCTCCTCTTCTGTGTTGTTACTCTCTGGGTGTAGATGTTGCATTCTCTTCCTCCTTGGATTTGTTTGCCATCAATCCCATTTGTGCCATATTGTCTGACTGTCCTTTTCTTGCACTCAGCTACATCTCCAGCTGCCCCTTCAAAAGATCTTTCTTCCTCCTTTCTGTCTGAGGGTGGCACACAGAACCCTCTCTTTTCTTTGCATCTTTTTCAGTGAATAATGTTGTCCCTGGTTAATTTTATTGTTACAAATGGAATTCAGTGACTATCTCTATGCTGAAGATTATTAGATAGGCCCATTTCAGATCTGATTCCTTAGGTCCAAATTAAATCTTAATCTCTTAGATCTTGTGGATGCCTAGTTTCAAGAGCTCTTATCTGTGTTTGTGTGTGGGAAGAATCTGCCTCATCTTTTCATGCCTTGCCTGACTGCTAACAGAGCAAAGCCTGTGCGAATAACTGAAGTTGTCCATATTGCTTCTGCTTTTTAATTGTTTCTATGGATTCTTATGTTTGTTACAAGCACTCGTTCTGCCTGTTTGTTCCATTAGTTAGGGTGCTCATGTGTGAACCTTGAGAGATCTCTGTGGAGTCAATTATATTTGTACTGGATTTTGTACAAATTTTTAATGTGTTTTTCTCATGTCTTCTGTACTCAGCAAGATATATTCCATTGTATTACAATCTCTGGGACTAAATAACATGAGCTCAGGGAGTGTTTCTTTATGACACTTCTGCTAAGAAAACAATGATCCACCAATTTTCAAGGGTCTTTCATTCTCCTCAAAAGATCGGTGCTGGATTTTGATGTATCCAACTTCCTTTTTAGCCCTTTAATACTGATGTTACTAGTAGAAAATACGAGTTCTTTTTCATCTTACTTAAACTAATTTTACACCTGTATATTCCCGCTAGCATTGCTTTAATTTACTGTGAAGTGAATGATATCAGAATCAGGACCACTGAATGTATAAAACATACTTGGATTTGCAGGTATGATTAGCTGTGAAATGTTTCATGGTAATTTTGAGTGCAAGATGGTATACAATGACACGCTGTTTGATACTCTGGGAGAGCCAGGGTTGCAGAGCCCACAGGAGACAGGAGTAGAGCTCTGTAAAAATGAGAGAGGTGACAGAGTAGCAAGTGAGAAGAAGAGGGAGAGAGAATGTGAGGATGGATAGAAAAATGTGTAAATGGACTGATGAATGATGAGAGAATGTGCAGCTGAATTAAAGAATGTGTGAGCTGATAGATGGGAGATTGGGCAGGCAAACAGCAGAACCAAGTACATTTAGGGTATTAATGTTTCGAAGTGCTATAAAGAGGGAGAGAGAGTGGGGCGATATAAAGATTAAAGGGCTCAAAAGACAAAGGCATTCACCACTAGGCTGGTAAATATTACAGTGAGATGACCCTTTCCGGGAGAATGTTACAGACTAATTAAGGAAAGGAGAAAGACGGCAATGGATTATATGAAAAGACTTGAAGCAAACTTCTAAGTGACACCAGTTTGGCAAGGCAAATCTCCTAACAGAGCTTTGAATCACCCTCTAGAGAAACTGGCTTTTCTTCTGAGGTTGTCCAGGGTGGCTTTTTAGGCCATATACTGTCTCTATTCTCTGCATGTTAACTTGGATGGGTGTGCGTGCATATTCGTTACAATTCTCGCTTTGGGGCCTGGGTTGGGAGCCTACCTATGCTGTATAGGTGCTGGATCTCCAGAGCTCGTTGTATACTTATGTATTCATGTTCCCTGAAATAACTTTGGAGGCTTAATGAACAGCTTGGGGGGGTTAAGCTCTTAATTCTGGCACTGAAATCAGTTACCTTAGATTAGACACTGTAAACTCCCCAGGTCGAGATACAGCATCCTCAGAGCATGGAGCTGGAAGTGATCTCTTCTGTGAAGCTTTAGGGAGATTACTTAGATTTGGTGCAGGAGACTGAGACCACTCTAATGAACAGTGAGAATCAACATAGTTTTTTGTCTGTTCCTTGTCTACTTCCTTCCCTTAGAAAGCCTTAGCTCATGAGAAATGCTTGTAAGAACTGTCTACGTCGTCTTTATACATTTTGGCTAGGAGAAGACTAAGGCTGTCACTTCTTATGTACTCTTAGCTGGAATTTACTAGTGGAAGGTAGTCTGGGTTGAAATTAAGTGCTATTTTTGACTGGTCAATTTTTATTCTTCATCTGTTACCCAGTCTATTTTGCCATGGTGCTGTACAAATGTGTTTGCTGGGATGAGGAATGGAGTGGTGAAGGACAGGAAGAAGCAGCTGTCGAGTAAGACTGCTTTTCATGAGTGCAGTGTGAATCTATAGCCAAAGACTCTCCTTACTAGTAGTGATTTTAAAAAAAATTTTTTTTTTTTAACCGATGTAACAGTTTACCAGTGCAGGAAGGAGGAGGTAGACTCTTCTTAGACTGCTCTCATGCAGCATGTCCTATTTAACAGTATAAAACAGCAAGGACAAGGTGAGTGCTGGTGAGTGACTACTGGCTGGCTTCATTATCTTTTACTACATAGCAGGTGCAGGATGTAGCTCATTCTTGCTATTTGATCCGCGAAGGGAGAATGTTACTGTATTAACTCAACATGGAGCAAATTCATTGTAACACAATGCATTCACAGTATATTAAGATTTGCAATCAATGCACATTTATTTCTCTTTTAATTCATGACCGTTGTTTTGCCAGAGTAAATGATCTTTTTTTGAGTTCTGAAGCCATCCTGTCTGACTACTGAAAGTAATCAATATCACTAAAAACGTGAACACATGACAGTGATCATTCATATAGGCCTATTTCCTACAGGTATTGTCCTGGTAGGCAGCAGAGCTTGTAAAGGTTGCTGCGGTTTTTTTTAAAGCAAACTTTAGTGTGTGAATAAAACAGCAATAAATTCAAACCCTGCTATAAGAATTCTCTTATAAGAAAATGGTTTTTGAAATATAATCCTAAAAATTCTTTTCATGCCTATTACTTGTACTTACTATCTCTAAGATCTGCTGAGAGCTTTGTGAAACAGAACTGCTTCCTCTTCACCTGTGCATGAGTACACACATGCACGTATGCATTACTAGGAGACAGACTAAGCTGCTGAATGTCTCTACTGAGGACTCCATGAAGCTTTCTGGGCTTGATTTTCTATAAATGGATGGTATTTTAGTCTATTCTAATTTTCTTTGACTAATAGTCTTCAAAAGAATCCATGTAAGAGGCACAAATGAAACTACCTGCTATTTTATTATGTTTTGCTCACTGTCAAGATGTTAAATAGGCTTTGATCATTTCACCTAGGGACTGAAGCTGGTGATCAACAAATGTATGATCTTTGTTCAGAATAAGCATGATGAACAAATTGTGCTCCAGAGAGATGTATGACCTGAATTATGGAAGTGCTGTAGAGGTCACACATGAGATGTTAGTGAAGGTGATTTGTTTTGGTACAGTTCTTAATATTAAGTTCAGTTCTAAGTAGAAAGTAGAGAAATTTTATTTTAATAAACTCTAAGACTTCTTTCCAACTTAAAGACTGATATTGTCACACCTTCTGTGACTTCTGAAAAGTGCCTGTGAAATAGCTGAAATAGATTAGAAAAAAAATCAATGCTGAGTAGTTGTCCTTGCTGATCTGATAGGTGGAAGGATGTTAGAGGCACTCTGATTAATAATCTATACATCTTCACTAGTCATGCAAACCTTTATTGTCATGAAAGATTAAAGCTCCTGGAAAGGTTAATAATGGTCCCAGGTCCTCACTCAGTTTTTATCCAATCTGTTGACTGAGAAGGATTTGTGAGGGGTACACTGACACAATTACAAGTCAATACAGTGCTGAACTTTAGAGTTAGGTGATGGGGAAAAAGCAGCATGAACTCAGACACTCCAAACCCTTGTTATCTATTTCTTTTCTCAAAGAGAGGAAGCTAGTGCTATCTGTTGGACCTAGTTTAGGATTTCATACAAAATAAAATGGCAGAGATAGACGGATGTCTTATTGTTTATTCCTGTTAATTGTTTTCTGAATATTTCTCTGTCATACTTTTACTGGGGCTGGCCTTTTATGCTTAGCAGTGTCAGTTACTGAGAACTTTAGAATAACCTGGGAGACTTTCACCCCTTCTCTGATCACTTAAAACTGGGTAAGCAGCCCGTTAATGCCTAGTTACAAGCTTTAATGGTTGGTGGGGTATTTAGTGAAGTGTTCCAGAGAAGTCCACAGTATAATTTTCTGAGAAACTCTTTCCAGGTTCTGAGCACAAGAAATGCACTAATGCTACTATTCCAGGGCAAAGCTCTGCAGAAATCCTGAGAAAATTTGCAGGTCATAGGATAACCTAAGGAAACCAATGGCTCAAGGCTGATCATGTCACATATTATATCTTTCATGGTATATGTGCTACAAGACAAAGCAGGAAACAAATGTTAGAAACCACAGAGTCAAAATAGTCACTGAGAAGCAAAAGGGGTCAGGATAAATTAGGGCACCGCTTAGAGTACTCTGCTGGGAACAGCAAACTCGTCAGACATCCCTCCTTTCAGAAACTGTGGTAGGCTCATCAATAAACCTTACCTCTATGTCTCCCAACTCCAGTGATATCTAGCCTTGCTCACCAGAGCTCTACATTCAGGACTGTACTGCAGTACAGTTCTGTACCTGTACAGGGCCTCTGTCCTTTTTTTTTCTTTCCCCCTTGCCCCCTGCAGCCATAAGAACAACCCAGCCTTGTAGCCTGAGGGCAGATAGAATTTTCTTGTATCTGCTGAGAATCCTTGAGTCAGCTCTAGAGGCAGGTTAATTAGTTAGAGCACAGCACCATGCTGATACAGACTGACTGCTGCTGGGAGCAAAAATGAAATCTGTGCCTTGCACTACAGACGTGTGAGCTCTTGTGGAGCTAGAGTGTGTATCCGTGGAGTAGTGTTATGCTGTGCCACTACTCCCTATCAGGCACTGTGCTTGAGCTTTGGGTTAGCACAATTCCAGCCAGGCAACAGTCAAATAAATTCAGTTATCATGAAAACAATTTAATTGCCTGTCAGGAGCTATGTATTTCTCTTCTGGACTCTGTGCAATACTATGTTCATCTTGTTTATGTTAGATTTTGCCAATAAAGCTTCCTTTAAACTAACACTAAAGACTAACTATACTGCTCCCCACCAAGACAGACTTAAAACTAGCTCACGTGGTAGGCCTGTGTTTCTTCTACACACCTGCAAAGCAGGGCAGTAGTCAGTAGCTAAAAAAATTATGATGGATAGCAGCAATTATAAACCAATAATATACGGGAAACAGAAAAGATTGCAAAGAATTTCCTGCCATGTGCATTTAGGAGGCATCTGGACTACATCTGGGAAAGCACACGCTCAGGGAACTGCAGCTTGCTGGAGGTACATGTCTGTGCTATCAAGAATAATGATAAAATAGTGCTATTCATGTTTACTTCTTTGTGTGTTGAGAGGAGGTAAGGAATACTCAATACGAAGCATTTCTCCAAACAGATGGAGTACAATACATTAATTGACTGAAAAGTAGGGGAGATCACCTTGTGAGCTGGCTGCTCATTTTATTGCTTCATCATATTCAAGATGATTGATAACATTCCTTAAAGAGTAAGGTACTGGGATTGCTATTAGCATAAGTGGTGACATATAAATATGACCAACCTTAGCATTTACATTTTGGCTTATTGGCCATAGGGACAAGCTGATGTGTAGGAATTTATATTGCTAATGAGTCATTAAAAAAGAGGAAGATTGGAACCCATCTGAAAGGTGTGCCTGCTGATACACCAGAGCAGAGTAATTTCTGAAAAAGATTTGGATGTCTGCTGGGAAAATTATGGAAGGAAGGAAAAAATTATTTCTTACAAAGTATTTTCTAATGTATGGAATGTTTTTCTGTATTGTTTTTTTTGTGATGTGGTGTTGTTTTTTGTTTTTTTTTTATGTCCTCTCATCCCCTGCTGAAATGAAAACTGCTCCTTAAGGTTACTGAGCTGATTTTAAGGGCTACTGAAAGGTTTGGTATAGCTAGTCTCTTTAGTTTATGTGTACATTCCCATAAAGATTGAAACAACTGATTGTTGTCTGTGTGGATGTTTAAAAAGGAAAAAAACCCACAAATGTTCCTAATCCTACTGAAATAGATTCAAACAAGCTATTTTCCACTAGTGGACAATGGTGTTTTATCCTGACTCACTTGTACCGTCTGTCAAAAGAGGAAGCTTGAAAACCACTTGATGCTAGACTACCAGTAAGATTTTCAAATCTTCAATGAAGCACATCTGACTTCTGGTTGCCTTGAGAGTCATGGTAAGGTGCTAACAGCCTTTAAAGTTCTAACCTTCAACTAATAAATTTGACTTCATGAGTATAGTGGGGGGACAATCATGACTTAGCTTGTATCTTTTACACAGGCCCTAGGCTGATTCTTTGTTCCATCAAAAGCTGCTCTGTTCTGGAGATTACTGTAAAATATATTACTGTTTGATCTTCCAAAGCTTGCTATTACTCTCGTATTTTCTTTTGTGTGTATAGTTGCACAAAGACTGATGTGTGCAAAAAAGAAAATACTTGTTTGAAAACAGATTTCTTTTATTGGAGATGAGCAATAGTATGTATGTGATGGATATATTACATGCTGGATTATTCTGGAGCTTCAGACATAACTTGTTGGGGTCTAAAGTGCATGTGTAAGATTGGGGGCAAAATGTTGTGTGCTGCAGTTAAACCATACCTGTCAAGAAGTAACAGTGACTACACAGCACAGGACAGCTCCTGGATCCTTAAATAACTGAGGTGTTACATCAACACTAATTATATCCAATCCTTTCTACTCTGTAAGTGTCCATCCCTGAATGGGATTTAGAATAATTATGGACCCAAGAACCATTCTGAAGCTGAAATTGAAAGACTTTCTACTATAAGAGAAATTTTTTTACTAGGTCTCCCTCAGGAAAAAAATGTCTCTTACAGCTGTAATCTTTCTTTCATGGTGTAGAAGACTAAGTTAAAATTTTTTTCCTTGCCAAAGTAGCCCCTAAACACAACTGGTTTTTAATCAAGCTATCAGGCTTGATACTGCCTTTCAGTTGTAGCTACCTGTGGGGTAGCATGGTTGAAGTGGACTGGTAGATCTGCCTTATTACAAACCTCTGTGGTTCTTGAGAAAAGGTAGTATGTTTAAAAGCTTTTTTTCCTTGCTTCTCTGTGTGTTGTTCCCATTTGGTAGAGTGTTTGCAGGATTCTGTAGCCAGTTCCTACTGAGTGCTCGACTGCATCTGAATATAGGCCAGGAAAGTTGGGCTGTACTCAATTCTGCTGCTTCTGAAATGAGTAGGCAGCTGGACAAAAATATTTTTCCTCTTTCCTACTCTTCTGTTAGGGGAAAGAGCTTGAAAAGCTGGGTATAGTACCACAGGCATTAGAAGTACCTGGAGATTTAAGTGAGGAGCATGTGCTAATTATTCCAGCTCTGCTCCCTACTGACTTGACACTGTCTGTTTCTGGAGTCTAAACTGGAAGTTGGTGACTGCAGATCATAGAATCATAGAATCATTTGGGCTGGAAGTGACCTTTAGAGGTTGTCTAGTCCAACCCTCCCACAGTGAGCAGGGACGTCTCCAACTAGATGAGGTTACTCAAGGCCCCATCTAGTCTGACCTTGAACGCTTCCACGGATGGGGCTTCCACCACCTCCCTGGGCAACCTGTTCCAGTGTCTCACCACCCTCATTGTAAAAAATTTCTTCCTTATGTCTAATCTGAATCTGCCCTCTTTTAGTTTAAATCCATTATCCCTTGTCCTGTCACAGCAGACCCTGCTAAAAAGTCTTTCCCCATCTCTCATATAGGCCCCCTTCAGGTATTGGAAGGTTGCAATGAGGTCTCCCTGGAGCCTTCTCTTCTCCAGGCTGAACAACTCCAACTCTCTCAACCTCTCCTCATAGGAGAGGTGCTTCATCCCTCTGATCGTCTTTGTGGCCTCCTCTGGACTCTTTCCAACATACCCATGTCTTTCTTGTGTTGGGGGCCCCAGAGCTGGATGCAGTACTCCAGGTGGGGTCTCAGAAGAGCGGAGTAGAGAGGCAGAATCACCTCCCTCGACCTGCTGGCCACGCTTCTCTTGATGCAGCCCGGGATACGGTTGGCCTTCTGGGCTGCAAGGGCACATTGCTGGCTCATGTTGAGCTTCTCATCAATCAGTACCCCCAAGTCCTTCTCTGCAGGGCTCCTCTCAATTCCTTCATCCCCCAGCCTGTACTGATACTGGGGGTTGCCCCAACCCAGGTGCAGGACCTTGCACTTGGCCTTGTTGAACCTCATGAGGTTCTCATCGTCCCACCTCTCAAACTTGTCTAGGTCCCTCTGGATGGCATCCTGTCCCTCAAGTGTGTCAACCGCACCATTCAGCTTGGTGTCATCCACAAACTTGCTGAGAGTGCATTTGATTCCACCGTCTATGTCATTGATAAAGATATTGAACAGTACAGGTCCCAACACAGACCCCTGAGGGACACCACTTGTCACTGTCATCCATCCAGACATCGAGCCATTGACTGCCACCCTTTGGTTGTGACCATCCAACCAATTCTTCACCCATCAAACAGTCCACCCATCAAATCCATACCTCTCCAATTTAGAGAGAAGTATGTTGTGGGGGCCCATATCAAAGGCCTTACAAAAGTCCAGGTCGACAACATCCATAGCCTTTCCCTTGTCCACTGATGTAGTTACTCTGTCATAAAAGGCCACTAGGTTGGTAAGGCAGGACTTGCCCTTGGTGAAGCCATGCTGACTATCTTGAATCACCTCCCTGTCCTCCATGTGCCTTAGCATAGCTTCCAGGAGGATCTGCTCCATGATCTTGCCAGGCACAGAGGTGAGACTGAGAGGTTGATAACTCCCAGGGTCCTCCTTTCTACCCTTTTTAAAAATGGGCACAATGTTACCCTTTTTCCAGTCACCAGGGACTTCAACAGACTGCCATGACTTTTCAAAAATCGTGGAGAGTGGCTCAGCAACTACAGATGTTGCGAGTCTGTCTGATATATCCCAGTTCCCGGTGGACTTTCTGCAAAGGCACCTGTAGATTCTAAAGGAGAGCATGATTCTCCCACAGGTGCAGTCAGCTCCCCTTGGGCATAAAAAAGAGGGTGGCTAGTCACATCTGAGCACGGATCTCAAGGGTACATTGTGCCTGGTAGCATTTTCCATAGGGCCCAGAGAATTACACAAAAGAAGAGCAATCATTGCTAAAAATAAATGCAAATATTATTAAAAAACAAAACTTTCTGATTAAAATTATCAGCACAACGGGATATGCATAGTCACCTAGAGAGCAGGTGATTTATTGTCATCATAAGTGGAAGCACTGCCTCAGTATACAGTATAATTAACTTTTTTCCATTTCTTATCTTGAGGCCTGCTGATTCTTGTGTACTGGGGGGATGGACTCCATACAGACCTGCTTTCAAGTGAAATAAAACAATTAAAGAAATAAAGGTGGTTGATGTTTCATCAAGGCTTTTCCAACATTTTTGCTTGCAGGTTTTGTTTTTTTATTCCTTTTTTTTTCCTTTCCTCTTCATGACCGTGTTCTGGTGTCTTTCAGCTGTTGACCAGACACAAGAGCAGGTGTAATTGATTAGTGAAGTCTTCTCCCAGCATCTCAGCTTGTTCTAAGTCCCATACATTGCTATAGGCAAGACCTGACACAGACATAGTAGGTGGCAGTGCCATCAAGTGGGCTGAAAAAACTGGAAATTACTCATGGACGGCTTGGCTCATCTAGTCGTTTGGTCACTGTATTTTACAGCAGCTTAACAAATACCAGTCACAGTGAACTTGAATTTTGGAAACAAAAGGCTTGCTTATTAATTTCTAATGGTTTTCAATGGGAGAGTTATAGTGAAACAGTCTTAACAATGAGACATGGCAAGAAGCTGTAACTTTTCCTCTCATGTGTACTAGTGTGTTGACAACAATTTTTCCCAAGCAGAATTCCTTCACAGAAGAACAAATCTTCTCATTAACTAATAATATCTAAAGTGAGGCAATCAGTAATCAGAGAAAAGTTTTACTTGCCTGTTTTTTTTTTTTTTGTTAAGAGACAATGTTATAAGCTAATAATTCTCACAGGCATGGCATTTAAAAAACACAAAGTAAAAGACAGTCTTTCATTGCCACATACCTTTAGTCAAAACACAGAATTAGACTGACTAGCTAGTTTGTCTTCCAATTAAAATGGCAGCCACCAACATAAGCACATCCAGCCCTTCTCTGTGTTGAATGATTTCATTTCCATCAGAGCTGTTTGTTATATTCTGTGATTACAGTTATTGAAAAATCATTAATTTCTGTGATGAGGATATGTGGAAATAATTCATGTTGTTTTCTCAGATATTCAAAATAACTATTACAATCTGTATTGCTGAAATGGGGACTGTTGCTTGCAACAGTAACCTCTTTAGAATCAAAGTATATGTTAAGCGCACTGCACCCTGCATCACTGTAATGACCTCAGTTTGGCTTTCGTGCTAGAACGCTGTTCACATCTCCTAAGAGCAAAGGAGCGCATAAGTCAAATATACTCATCCTCTGACACGATCCTTACAGGCCAAAGAAAGCAGTGACTACAATAAAGTGGTCTTCGTATTTTTGTTACCTTTTAACACTCTAACAGTTAAGTCTGAGCAATGTTGGCTGTTGCAGTATACAATACAACAAATTTTTGCGTAAATCTGGGTCCTCCAAACTTTGTTGATATTTTTTTTTTTTTTTTTTGGATGACAAATATTTTTCTATGGTAAACTCACTTGCAAGTTCTTTCATTGTATAATTATCTTTATACCAACTTTGTTAACAAAAGAATATTTGAGACACCATGTTATCTCACTGTCTCCCATAAAAAAAATTATGTCTTGATCCTAAACATGCTTTAGTAGTTTGCAAGATCAAACGTACTATATGTCTGAGCTACATAGTAAGGAGTGATGTCTTAGTCTTGCTGAGATAATAACAACAAAAAGAAACCAAACAACAAAACAGAGTAATATTTTGTATGACTATTTGTGTACTTGTCTATCAAAGGTTTTCTTCAGCTAGTTATGTCTCTTCATGGGAATGCTATAAATAACTGCCTTAAAGAAGGATTCACAAACAGGTAAGAGTATGTATGCGTTTCTGTAGCATTGGGAGACTGAATTGTAAGAGTTAAAATTGGACCTTTTGGAAGAATTCCATCTCTGATTCATGCAGTTGATTAATTACTGTTTTGGGCAGTTTCTGATACATCTGTAGATGATATTTAATGGAATTCTTTTGTGAGGTGGCAAAATAGACATTTGGCAGAAGTATTCAGAAAATGAATGTTCCTGAAGAATGTTCATGAGGGTGATTTCTGTTTGCCTGTTGGGTCTCACATATAAAAGTAACTTCATCCTATATTGATATGCGCATCTTGTTGGAAAGAAAGGAGATGAAAAATGTATTTTGATCCTAGAGTGAGACTTGAGGGTGATGTGTGTAATTATTGTGCTTTAAATAAGCTCTAAAAAAGAAGTAAGACTTTTCCATAAGTGAGTTTCTTTTCTTTCTGTCTTCTTCAAGCTTGGGGGATAAGCTTCTGAAGGGCAAGATACACAGACCCTAAATATGAAGCCACTGGACAAGAGGAGTGCAAAAGCAAGTCAGTGTCCTCTGTTGGCCTACAAGGATAAGTCTGTAAATGATACAGCAAACACTGAACTCATTCTGGATACTCGAATAGAGGAAATGTCAGACAGAACAAGGGCAGAAAATTTTTTAGCCCAAGATCAGATTCAGAAACTGACATGCAAATGAAATTGAAGTATAGGAAGTGGCAGGAGGGCCTAACTGTAGCTGTTGATACTATTTCTGCTAACAAAGACAAAAACCAAAAAGAAATTTCAGAGCCCAAACCTGATTCCTTTTCATAAGTGAAATTACAAGGTCTGCAGAGGAAAATATTACTTCAGGAAACACAGTGGCTAAGAATACCTTTCTCTGTGCTTTTACCTTTTATTGTATTTTGAAGAAAAAGCTGTTTGTTTGTTTGTTTTTATCAGGAGCTGTGTGTGGTCTGTAAGCATTTTTTGATGTTGTGCAGAGGATTTCTGATAGCTCCACTGCTTGAGTATGTTGTGAGTTCTGGTGATTCTTCTTTTGCAAGTGTGAGTTCTTAGTCAGTTTCCTCTGTCACTCAGAAATGGCTCAGCCTTTGAATTCTGAGCTGTCAGTCACAAAAGTCAAAAGCAAAGAACAGAAATCAGCTCCAAGTGTGTAGAAAAAAAAAAACAGGTCAAATGGAGGAGACATCCAGTGCTGGGTAGCTATCGCCCTGTAACCACTTCCATGAAACCACATAAGGGAAAAGCTGACTGCGATAAGCTGTCATGCTGACTGCATGAAGAAATGTGTCAAATGAAGAGAAACAAAGGGTGCAATTGGGTATGTGCTCCAGAAATGCTTGAGGTGCTCTTCTTTTAGTTTCATCTATTCTCTTTCTTCTTTAATTTTTTATGTTTTTTTTTCTTGTGTTCTAGTTTATAGCTATTGTAAAAGTTAACATCTACCTTTCCAAAAGTTTAATTAGAATTACAGCTTTGAACACACAAAGCTGATGAGATTCCAAATTCAAATGATCCCCTGAAATGAGGGAGGCAAACAGCATAAAACAGAAAAGGAGGAACATTTGAAAATTGGCAAGACATCTCCACCCAATTCATTCTCAGAACATAAAGAAAGGCAATAAGAAGTAAATCTTCCATGCTTTTCATTCATTAATTTAAAGTGGCCTCTCACAGAAAGCTGTTAGAATTTGAACAACCTAAGTGACATTAAAAACTGTGAAAAGTTTTAGTATGTTGTTTCAAAGGGTGGAGAGATGGTGTAACAGTATTTAAGAATATTTAACATTTTGCCTTTTTTGTGTCTCATTGAAGGCTCAGAGGTGAAAAAATATCAATTACATGTTTCATTGTTACTAAAAGTTAATTCCACGTATTTTCAACCATCTTCCCGCAAGCATGTCTGTCGAATACAGAGAATAGGGAATGCAAATAGAAAGGCAGCATTATTTTGCTTTTGCTTAGTTCCACAACTTCAAGCAAATCCCATTTCCTTGTCTCTACTCTAGCCTTTAATTTTTCTTTTCTCCCCGCTCAGAAGTTGTGCAGGGACTCTTTCACCTGGTGTTTGTATTTGCTGATACATTGACCCAACAGAATGGGTTCTGCGTTACTTTGGGGATCGCTAGATGCACTTTCATTCCAGTAATAACATCCCAGTTGCATTGATTCCCCCACCCTCATCCCCCTCAAGTCAATATTAGAAGGTTCTTAAGGCCTGATCTTCCATAAAAGATTACTGTCAGTATAGGCACAATTGAATGTTGTTCTCTCAGATTTCATCCTTGCAATAAGACATGCATACTATACCCCTGTTTTTTCCAAATCTAACAGCCAAGTCTCAATGTTTAAATGAGCATTTTGTTGCAATTGAATTTCACAAAAGTTGAAAGCATCAAAACATGTCACAACAATGATTTTTTTCATCTTTTGGTTAGCTATGTCTTTAATAATTGTGATGGTGCTGGAAATGCAAACCTGTGTGATAACAACTGAGCTGCAATTTGTATCTATGAATTATCAAATAAACCTTTCGTAGTAAGTGGAAGATTGTTTAGTGTTACAATAGGAGTAGCGTGTTTCTTGGTGGTTTCTTAATTCCTTGAACAGTGTTGTGTTACACGCTGTTCAAGTACAGAGTCCTTTCTGGTAGAGGCAAGCCTTCAGGTGCTTTTTATGCAATATGTGCCTTTGATCTAGTTTTGTCTTGCTGCAGCTGTCTCTTCCAGCAGCTACTTTAATCATGTTTTCCCTATTTCTTCCCTCCTACATGTTGAGGATGTGATTCATCCTCCTCACTCTGCTCCCTGTTGGACAAATGGCTAGATCAAAAAACCCACTGATAGAACTGGCCTAGGAGAAAGCCTTGATGGCTGTGTAGGATGGGGGACAATAGAAATCTACTATCCTTTTAAAAATGGCCACCCATCAGTAGAGCATGGAGGAAGCTTGTTCCATTTGAGTTCCTTGTAGCAGAGTTACTATAGCAGCATACCTCATGAGCGTTCTCGGATATGACTCGTTTCTCATTCCTGTTGCTCTTCTGAATGGCATTTACTACTGTTTCTCCTCCATGCTGCAGTCGTATTTTTCTGTCATAGTGTTTCTGTGGCCGTTGGTTGTTTTCTTTTCATTAAGGGTGAACGGGTCATTTCTGCTGCTGTTAGCCATTCTGAGTTGTGGGACAGGCTATCAGGAGCCCAGCCCTAACCTAAAGAGTAGAGTCACTCCCATAAGCAAACCTAGCAACATGTTTGCAGACCAGGAAGGACATGATACATCATTATACTATCATTTCTAAATCTACTGCTGTGCTAAATCTTCCATGATATTGATTTCCTATAGTGTGTCTTTTTACATTGATGGACTAAAGTAATGCTGTCCATTGAAACCTGGCCTTCTTGAAGTCCATGCAAAACCCTGTACTGATTTCAGTGGATCCAGGCTTTCACCCTATTTTTTATTTGGAATTATATAATATTAGAATAAGTGTTCATAAAACGTATTTTGCAATCCTGTATTGTACTGCCAATGTTCCAGTCCTGGCAGCCCTCTCTGCTAGTATGAGAAAGAGCACTTCAGAGATCTCAGTTGGGTTTCATGGCCTCTGCGGGATGATACCAACCACACCTTCAGCAGCACAGCCAGCAGAGCAGACTGCAGCTGTTATGCATTTTTTAAAAGAATGTGTAAACAGAACCAGTGGGTAGCTATGCAGTGTTTTTTGTGGTCTGTCATGAAATCATAAAGAGCTCTACTGCTTTGTCCTGACCCTGCAAAAGTCTCAGAGCCTGGTCCAACAAGCTGTCTAAAGCTATAGTTAATGTGGTAACATAAGGATTTAAAACAAAACAAAGCTAAAGATGCAATGAGTGGAGAATGTACAGTGCGGATAGTGGCTTGCAATTGATGCGATCAGAAGGGCTCAATGTCCCTGTCTTTTAAAAAGCTTTTTAGTAAGTAACATATCCTTTAAGCAGTGTTGCCATGCAACAAACATGAGAAATGTCATGGGTTTTATAACTTAAGACTACTCCTCTTCTTTCTTCAAAAGCGCTGTTAAAATTATTTATGTTGGCTTCTGAAATAATAAACTAAAGCAGAACTTACACCATTCTGTTTTCTTTTGAGGCTCTGGTTTTGATTGTTTTCCCTGAAGCCAAAATGTTTAATGGAGAAGTTGCCAGCTGTTTGCTTTAGCCTAAACCCCACCAATTTCCCTGCATGGAGAGGCATGGGTGTGCAGGGTTCTGTCTTTGCTTATTCTTGCAAGTTCCTGATCAAATTGCTATACCTGAGTTTTGAACTTGTGATTGTTGCTTCAGAAGGCATTGTCCTGAAGTAGTAGTTGCAAGCTCATAACATTTTTCAAAATGCATTTAAACATAAACATGGTTCAGGAAGCCACCTAATTTCTTTATGGACCAGCAAAGACTTTGTAGATTACATTTTAGGGGAAGCCTCTGCTATTTGGTTCAACCATAGTGTACACCAGTCTGCTTCCCACACTTTGAGTTCTGCTGCACTTTTCTTCATTTTCTTATGAAGTCAAAGGGGTTTTGTTCTGTTGTTAAGATTTACTTTGGACAAAAAAAATCCAAAAATACCCCAGAAAAAAAAGGAAAGAAGTGTGGACATCACATGTAAGGCCACTCTGACAGAGGTGTTTTGTTTGTTAAGAAACATGGCTTCACCATATGCTCTTAGTAAGTAGATATTGTTTGAAGACTCCTGCTGCTTGCTTCTGCTCACTCTTAGGCCTGGTCTGTCTCAACCAAAGGAGCACTTTTTGTGTCTGTTTGCTAGCATTCAAATTGTTTTTGTAGATTATGCATTAGTGAATAATCAAGCACACGTGGAGCACGAAAAGCCTCTCAGAATCAGAATAGAATCATAGAATGGTTTGGGTTAAAAGGAACCTTTAAAGGTTATCTAGTCCAACCCCCCCCTGCAATGAGCAGAGACATCTTCAACTAGACGAGGTTGCTCAGAGCCCCATCCAACCTGAACTTGAATGTTTCCAGGGATGGGGCATCCACAGCCTCTCTGGGAAACCTGTGCCTTACCACCCTCCTAGTGAAGAATTTCTTCATAATATCTCATCTAAATCTTCCCTCTCCCAGTTTAAAGCCATTGTTCCTTGTCCTATCACTCCATGCCCTTGTAAAAAGTCCCTCCCCAGCTTTCTTGTAGGCCCTTTTAGGTACCAGAAGGCTGCTCTAAGGTCTGCCCGGAGCCTTCTCTTCTCCAGGCTGAACAACCCCAAATCTCTCAGCCTGTCCCCATCGGAGAGGTGCTCCAGCCCTCAGATCATCTTTGTGCCCTCCTCTGGACTTGCTCCAACAGGTCCATGTCCTTCTTGTGCTGAGGACCCCAGAGCTGAAGGCAGTACTGCAGGGGGGGTCTCACCAGAGCAGAGCAGAGGGGCAGAATCCCCTCCCTCAACCTGCTAGCCATACTTCTAGGCAGTGAGGTTAGGAATCTATTACAGAAGGCCTTGGAAAGCAATGCTGCTGGGGTACCTCATGATTTAGACTGTATTTTGAGGAACGGAGAGTAAGGGCGCCCAGAAGCTATAATGCATTGATTGGGTAGAAGGGAAGAGTTCTCAACGTTTGTTTCCTGAAATGTGCAGCTAGTTGTGTTATGTTGCTCTCAGATGAAATCTGCCACTGCATGGAAGCCCTTGATTTGAAGTATCAATATTTTGATCTGTAAAAAATTATTTTGCAATTCACTCCACTCCTTTCCCACCTAATTCCCTTCTCCTTTTGCATTGCTATGATAGTACATTGAAACACCTGCAAACACAGTGAACTAACGCCATCCTAGTGGAACTACAAGCTGAGTTCCATCATGGTTTTTCACTGGATTTATGGTGCAGTTGCTCCTTATTTAAATTCCTGGATAAAGTTCACACTATATTGTAGAGCTGCCTGCCTGGGAGGAAGTGTAACCCGGAGTGCACAATACTGTGAAGTGTTTCACAGTACTGGGTGAGAACAAGAGAGCAAGTGTTGAGTGTGATCTCCTACTGATGATCTGACATGCAGGTGACTTCATTCACCTTTCTTGAACCATCCTGATTTACGTTTCCGCTACCAGCAATCAGAATGAAACTGAAGCCCTCTCTGCTTCTCAGGGGAAGTCTGTGCCAGGATCTCCTCAGGTGGCACTGACTTTATGTGCTGTGTCAGCAGCTCTTACTGCTTCGACGCATTCCAGACTGCATCTTGTGCATTTGTCAGGTGATACAGGATTTTTCAGCCACTTACTGGATTAGAATATACAAGGTTTTTTGTGTATTGTGTGCTTTTTTGTTGGTTTTGTTTTTTTTTTTTTTTTTTTTAAATATTTTGGCACTAAAAAGTGTCAAAAATGTGCTAGCAGCAAGGTGCACAGTACCACATACCTGAAGTGTAGAACTGGAACTGCCTAGACAGTAAAGGCTTGATTCTGAAATCACTGAAGTGGATTGTGTCTAGAGACATGGTATCACCTGTCAGCTAGTCAGCAGTGCCTTGGTCCCTACAAGGCCGAGGCTCCTGGTCCCAGTAAATCAGAATAATTACACAGTGTTTCCAGAAACCTGTAATACCTATAGCAACTCCAGCATGGCACAAAAGAGTTCTTTTATCTAACAGTCTGGTAGCAAAACATCCAAATATCCTTTAGAAGTGTCCCCTCATCTTTGGGGAAGATTATGAAACCACAATGGAATCCTCCGAATAAATTTCTATTCAACATAAGGCTGGCTTTTATCTGAAGGCTACAACCACTTTCAGTGATTGGGGTACATGGCCTTCAGCTGGGTCAGTGCAGGGCTTCTAGCACCTCTTTTAGAAGTGTACCGGGACAGCAGTTATGCCCTCTTGCTACGGGGGTTGTAAGGAATAAGATTCCTTTGGTCACTGCTATCAGCTCTGGGTAGGCTTGTGTTCTGAGTGTATGGGAAGAAATAGATCCCAGCATTTGTACTTAGTTAAAATGTAGATGGTTTTCTTCTCCCTATTCCCCCCCCATCCTAAATATATTATGATTAGCACTGATTTTCCTTTAATCACCAGATATGCCAGATGTATTAATTTCTGATATCGATGTACATGCTTTGATTTATGTCATGTTGTCCTGAAATCAACTTGGGATGCTTCTCATAGGACATTATCTGCCAAGAATACCTGACGAAGTTTTATATGCTCTATGCTACTTGTCAGTAGACAAGTGTGAAGATGTGAGTGTGGATTAGCAATTTTTGGGAGGTATTTTGCTGTTGCTGATAATGATGACACTGGTAGAAAACAAACTCAGAAGTTGCAGTTGAATTTGTAAACCTATGTAATCATAATATTCTGGTCCCAACTATAAAATTACTGAATATTTTCTAACTTATTTGAAAGAATTACAATATAAAGAAGTAAAAAGCAATAAAAAATATAATGTATGCAACAGAACTTACGTAATGTGTGACAGGGCCCTTAATCATAGTCTCCATATATTTTGACTTTTTGATAAAAATACTGAAATAGAGAAAATGTGTTGTGATTTTTAGGAGGTGGTTGATATGTTGCAATATTTATGCCAAATTTCAGCTTGGAATGGTGCTGACATTACATGATACTAAACTTGGGAGAACACAGAAGACAAACGTTTCTCTCTTGCCCTCTGCCCATGTTTCCTTCTGTCTTTTTTTTTTTGCTTTCCTTTTTCCAGTTCCAGATTGAGAGTTTGGTAGATTGAATTCTGGCCAGAATTTGGGAATGAATTGTAATACTTTAAGCTTAAATTCCAGTTTCTGCTCTGGTATTATCAGACAATTTATATTCCTAAAAGGTGATAACATGGTTTTTGGCACCACCACATCTGCTGAAAATGAAGGGAGAGTGGTAAAATAAATATGTCTTTATTTCTACCTGATGAGAGAATTCTAGAAGAGGATGGACTTTTCTACAATTATTGATTTCCTGTATATAAAATGTGTTTGAAAATTTACATATGCAAAATTTTTTTCAGCTTGTTTTCTTTATCCTATCAAGATGCTTTTCTTTGTTATTTGGTAGTTTGAAGTATGAGGGAGTTTTCTTAGTGAATTCAGTAAACCCAGATTTCCCTTGAGTTTCATAAACTTGAAGAAATAAATGGCTCAATTCTAGAAATTGAACACCTTGAAAATACACATACCTCTGACTAGCTCTGAGACTCTTCAGCAAATTGTATGGAAACAAAGCAAATCCCCAGTGCGTTAATAAATATCTGAATAATAAAACTGTTAAAGCTATACGATTCCACATTTAAAATGACTATTGATAGACAAAGCATTATCCAGCCTGTTAGTCAGAGTGGCTGTTAACTTTGTGGTTTGTGTGAGACACAGCACACATTTCCATCTCTTCCTCCCTGCAGAATCACTGGGTCTCTCCTGCTCCTGTCCGTACTGCCTTGGCAAACCAACCGCCCCCTCACTACTCAGTGCCGGGTCTGCCCTTCTGCTGTGCCACCTTCACTCTCTTGGACTTCAATCTCGTCACTCTGCTGATGTAAAAACATGAGGCTCTTGGTTTCAGTGAAAGTAAGATCAGGCAAGAAGTCCTCCAAGTAGGACATCCATTAGCAATGTCTTTCTTCAGATGCTGAAAACCAGCATATTATATGTTATGATGCCAATTGTTTTCTCCCATGCTGGAAGATGTCTGCATCTGTGTTTGAGGTGGTCTCTTTGATACTGATGTCCAACCTCTCTAACGGTTAATAAAACTTTGAGGAAAAATCCTTATGATTTGGAAGGTCAGGAGATTCTTAGTTTAGTTTTGTTGCAAAGTTCTATGTTTAACATTTTGCATTTGAAAGAAACAGGCATTCATTTCTGGAAAGAGCCTGTGTCCGTCTGATGCCACTGTGCTCCGTTTACCAGGCTCCTAGAGTCAACTGGAGTGTCTTAAGACACAGCTGTCAGTCGCTGGCTATCTGTGCTCAGAGATTTTCTGTTGATAGATTTGCAATTTACTAAAAGTAACTGTTACTGAAGTAGTAGTAATTACTGCTTGACTGAGATGCTTGGCCGGTATTTGCGTGCAGCATTCTGGTTCACATGTCTGAGCCTGGAGGCATGTCTCCGAGTGCTGTTGTGCTGGCCTGTGCGTGGCTCAGACAGCTGAATCCCAAGTGCTGCCATGGAATAAACAGGCATGCCCAAAGTGAGAGAGAGTTATTAACACAAGAAAAGTGCAGGCAAAATGGCTCCTGTGAACTGCAGAGCTGATGAAACTTGATTTTCTCAAGATTTATGTCCTGCATGGGACCACTGGGGTAGAGTACCTGATATCTAATAGTGGGCTACAATCCTTTTTGCAGTCTTTTTCTCCCCAAAACAATAAATATCTCTCTTCTCATTCCAGCTGGTTTTGGATGTAATTTTAAGAAATTAAGGTTATTTGGATTCCTACCTTTTTGTCAAATTGCAACCTGGCCAATAAGCTCAGCACTTATTAACCGAGAGAGAGGTAGACAAGTGTATCTAGAATATGATCACAGAAACCTTATTTTTGGGGGAAATCAGGCTAAGAATCATTTACCCTTTGAATGAACCAGAACTGTTTGATGCAGGAAAATTTGCAGTGGGATCTGCCTTGGATGTGATTATGAATGAATGTGTCAGGAGGAGGTAGAAATACATAAACTCAAAATGGAGAAGGAAAAGAGCCCCATACATTACCAACTACAGCTGTCAGTTCCACAAAGTCAGTAATTTTTGCTCATGGTTGTATATTACATTATTACAAAGAGCACAATTACATGGAAGGTGATTTGAGATTAAACTTGCTTTTCTGAATTGCCTGCAAGTAAGGCATAATGCAGGGCACTTTTCTGCAGGGTAAATGGATGCTTGCTTCTGAGTCTGGTTTATGGGTTTGCTCAGTACAGAAATCAGTTTAAGGATATCGTATTTCTGGAAGTAGTTTAGAAGTACATTTTCAAGCATACTTTTTTACCCCTTTGTTCATCCTGTCTCTTTAGACTTGGGGAAATATATATTTATGTATATACATGTAGATAAAACCCTTTTTTATGCCATTCACAGCAAATGAAAATCTAATTTTGCTTATCAAACCACTTTTATGGCAGAAAACACCTTCAAGTGAACTAATTTTATCAGTGAACAAAAGCTCGTGGCAGACTCCAAAGGCGTTATGGCAAGGCAGCTATAAAATGACCAAATCTTTTGCTTTGAGACTATTGTTTAGTTTACCTCCATCATCCAAACAAACAGCAATATGAACAACTGAAGTGATCAGTTTGCTTTTTTTTTTTCCCCATGTGTGTATTCAAACATTGCCTGATGTGTTTCTGAAATTCACACACAAACAGCAGAATGAAATTGCTAATATTGTCCAACACCATGTACCTTCTATGTAAGTTAATTCAGTTCTAGGAGGTAGAAAATGTGAGATCCTTTTGGTATGTTTTTTTTTTTTTTTTCTGTGGAGATTTCTTAAATCCTTTGTGTTGTTTTCAAGGTTTGTTTAAAGAAGGTTTCTGCAATAGGAACAGAAACGGCATATCTCACTGTGTTAGTATTTGCTTTAAGCTGCGTGCTGACTGTGCTTTCTGTGAGTGATGATCTTATTCATAGAGTTTTAATTCCAATCTACTCCTAACGTGTGCTGGAGTAGCACTTCTTTCGGTAAAGTCTACTCTCCCCTTCTCCCACCTGATTGTTTTTTTACTTGTGTCTTTTGATTTTCAATTAGGAATTCTTTAGAGAATAAAGACCTGGCCTAAAGCCAGTTTAAAGCCATTGAAAGTCTTTTCATTGACTGCAGTGGGCTTTGGATCAGACTGTGTTTATTAAGAAATATTTATTAGTGGATTGTGTGCATAGCAGTCATCTAACACAGTAAAACCAGTGGCCATCTAGTCCAAGTGAGACTAAAATCTGCATTGCTAACCAAAGAGAAGCTCAACTGGCTGCAGGAAATATTTCAGCTTTGGTGGTGTATCCTCAAACAGAGAAAGCTTTTCTTGTTAACATCAGCTAGCCTGGTACGTATCAAAACATCATATTGGCAGTTTAATTACTTCGGCACAACAGAACCTTTATCCACAAGTACCTGTCACAGGAATATACCTATTGAAAGGAGACACTTGTGCCTGCATCAAACCATTTGCTATAATACATTGCTGGGTAACGCTTAAATTACTACCTGTCACAAGATGATACCCGTTAAACCTCTTGTAAATCAAATGGTATATTGCAATAATAGGTTTAGCTGTTTAGGGAAAAGATACATTAATCTACAACATGATGGAACCTTTTATTTGTAGATTTTATGAAAGAACAAATGTATAGGAGATAACAGATTTTAGAGAAATCACAGTGATTACAAGCTCTTCAGACGTCTCTAGCAGTTTGGGAAGAAGCGTATTATTGTTCGCTAGATGGCAGAACGAGATAACCTTGCTCAGACAGGCAGGCAGGGAATAGGGTGCTTTCTAGGGATTGAAACAAAAAACTGGAGTTACAGTGAAATCGAACAGTTTGGGGTAAAAGGAATAAGAAACTAAAAAAGAGACAGAAAGTTTGTTCCCCCTTGATAAAAAAAAAAAAAATTCACAAAATTAGATTCTTAAACTGCCATTCCAACAAGTACAATACAGTAATGGCTAAATTGCAGATGCCAGAGTGTGGAAAAGTGGAGTCTTTATTTCTGAGAGACAATGGAGCACATTATAAAGCAAATAGCTTGACAGTAATTTCTCCTTGTCTGTTTTTAGTGAAGACCCATATGTTTGAATAAGAACTTTCTTCATTGTCTCTAGCAGCTTCTCTTTCAGAGATAACTCACTGTATTCATAACCTTAAAGCTCTGCTGCCAGAAAATGGATCATGAGAGAGAGATCGAAATGGCCCTTGGGGTCATATTTTTGTCTCAGAAGCACTAGTGTTAATCCAAAGTAAGTGTGAGCAGAATCTACCCCTTATGTAATAGAGTTCATTCCCTTGTCAATAGAGGATCATTTCCTGTGGTGATTTTTCTAGCCATTTGTCTAGCATAGCTTTAAATGTCACTAAACAACTCGTTTTCTGGCACTTCCTCTGGAAGACTAGTCTACAGACAAAGAAAATATCTGTGACATCAGTGACTTCACCCTAGGATCAAGTACCAGTAAAACGTGCTTTCTACAAAACATGTTTTTACCCTTCAGTCCCTGAACATACCATTGCATCTGTATCCCACTCTTCACCTTGTTACCCGTACCGCTGAGAGGAAGGCAACTGTCTAAACAGCAAATAGCTTAACTCTATCAGTACTGCAAAACATACCAGAGCACACAGCCCCAGACTCAGACAGTGATTCTAGACTGTGAGTGTCTCTGACTTTTTGAAATTGAAAAACTACCTACTTCACAAGATTTCTACAGAAATCCTGAATAAGTTTTATTCTGCCCTCTGACAAAACTGTGATCTGCTGCAGTCCAGTCTGACTCCAGATAAGAGAAGTGGGTAGAAAATTAGAGAGGATTTTCTCTCATAAAAAAGTCTTGAAGTAGTACAACTAAGATAGAAAAGACACTAGTTAAACAGGAAAATATGAAGCTATACCTGTCAAACTGCTTTTATGTACTGGGAAGCTTTTGGGCCAATAACCTACATTCAGTAGCTTTTATGTTCCTGGAACATCTGTGTAAAAGGTGGAATTTGTGAAGCTTCATAGGAGATTTGAATTCTTTATTCCCACAAAAATGAAGGGGAAGTCAGGTGTCACCATTCTTTACCAAATACTTTTAAAAGTTGCCGATAATGTTGAGTTTCACCCTATTTCTGAATGCTTCTATTCCAGTTGGAAGTGTGACATTTATAGTTCGTATTTATTTATTTTTTACAGGTAAACAATACAGGAAGAAAGGGAAAAAAGAAAGTCACAATTTCCAAGTTGGCTTTATCTACCTATAGCTATAGAATACTGTTCTATTTGTCAAAATCTCCTTTGTCTTCATACACTAATACTACCACATAATTTACATGGAAAAAGCAGGAGATTTGTATATAAATTGGTATTTTTCATAGTACACTCAATTGTTCTGGGCCATACATAGGCTAAGATTTAGACCATAGATAGGAAAGCAAGCAGTTCAAAGAAAAAGATCTTACATTCTGAAAGAACAAGGTGATTTTAAAACAAGAATCAAAGTAAATATTTGTCAAAGGCATTTTTCTCTAAACTGGCTTGTAACTGTTCTTATAGTGCAATCTGTCTAGTCTGAATCCCTGAAGGACCAAGCTACCAGCAGGATTGTCCCGAGGACTGACAAATGTAGCGTCATTCTTCCACTGTCCAAAATAGCCTTTTCCATTCCAGTAATTCATGGGTGTCCTCAGTTTTGCAAAGCCAAATAATTACACTCAGTAATTAAACTTCTGGCTAAATGTTCTTAATACCTCGCAAACCTGCTAGTCTCCTAGGGGAAGTCTAGGCATTGGTGCTGATCTGTTTTATACATTGTAACTTTTGGAAAGAGACTTCTGTTTGTTAAGCTTAAATGTTGGGAAACTCAGGTTTTTAGTCACTTCAGAAAAATGAAAATGGGTGAATGGCATCCTGGAGTAAAGACAAACCACCTGTGACACACCACATACAACCCCAAGGGTGGCCAAGAGGATTGTCATGGCAGGAAAGTCATCAACACTTGGGGTAGCCATAGCTACAATTTTTATTTGGCTATCAAATGCATGTATAAAACATTGTAAAAGTCATAAATGCCCCAGAATAATCCAGTGCTGTGAGTGAAAACAATTTTTGTTAGTCAATTGAGAGAATTTGTTGAGGCAGTGACAATCCAGCCCTGAGTTTAGACAAGCAGCTTGCTATTGAGGGGCAAGAGATCTGTAATCTTCCTAGTAGTCTGTCGCGTTGGGTGTACTAATGAGGTGCTGGGATTTTAACATGCCTGCTCTCCTGCAAAGCAAATGAGTGTAGAATTCGTCACCAACGCAAGGAACAGACTTGTAAAGGTGTTGAAGCAGAGAAGAAAAACTAGAACACTTCTGAAGTGAAAACTTCACGTGTCCCATTTGAATTTCAAATGCCAAGATTGTACTTAAGCCACAGGCTTAATGGCCTAAGAAAAGTGTGTCAGAGATTGGGAGTTTCTCATCTACATGTATTTAATGTTTATTTATAGTCAAATGGTTAAGTGGAAGTCGGAATTTGACTTCAGAATATTGACCCTGTGTGAGTAGATATTACTGCTATGCAAAATCACCGGTTGCTTCGATTTCTCTTGTGTATGTTGTCTGAAAACTGTTCTGATAACTTCATCTTTGACAGGAGACTGTGCTGTACCATTTCTAATAGAAAATAATGCTTAACATGCCCTTACTTTAATTTGTGAATAATTATATGACTGTACTGTCATCCTGTTTTCGCAGTATTTTCATGGATGTTTGTGGCATTACTGTTTATAGATAAATGTGAATGTCAGAATGATATATATTAATGTTAGGACTAGGCATGTTTCAGCAAGTTATTCCATTTATTTAGATAAGTAGCTTCAAGGGCAATGGGCAATTTTTAACAGAGTTAATAGAAAACAGAAGTACTAAAAATCGCTCCAATGCTATGGTGGGACTGATTTTGCTGTATGATAATTGACAGGAGCTGTAGGAGAAGCTATATGGAGTATTTGTTACAAAATGTGACATTATGTGAGACTCTGTGTTAGACGATATTGACATTCAGAAGTAGTTTGGTTTTGTCCATAGGCTTACAAATGTTTCAGCTTCCTCAGCTTCAACAGGGGCTACTTTTTAACATACAGGGGAGTTCAGATTTTGTTCCACAAATTTAGCAGTGGACTTTTTTGTTGAATCTGGTTTATGGAAATGACAATAGAGATCTGGTATATTAATATCTGTCATTTAAAAAAGAAGATATAATTTGGGAAACTCTTGGTCAAATTAAGACCTAATTTTTATAATATACTGAAGGCCTAATCCCTGATAGGACATAGCAGTTCTGAAAGTAATGCAGTAACATTTGTGAAATGTTGGTAGTAAGTTGTCTTGTAACTACCAAAAAGTAAAAGCTTTAAAACTTTATTTCTTTGGAAATTTCAAATCTGATCAATTAATTATTTTAATTTGATGAATTATTTGTTTTATTATAATAAAATAATCAAGCAGAAACTTGGCTGATAGCCATTATTTTTACTGCTATGCACATACATGGATTTCAGCATGCTTTGAAACATCAGTTCCAAACTGAGAATCTACTGCACTTTTAGATAAGCTGTCACTGTTCTAATTGCCCAGTACGCTGAAATACAAACTCATGTGTACAACAAAGAACAGGAAACTGAAGACTAACGAACATCAAAAATTAGATTTTTTAAATGTTTTTGTCATCTTTTTTCTGTAAGTTCTGCCTGCTGCCATATCTGGCAGGGTCTTTGTTTGAGTGACAGGACTAATCTGGTTCCAACTCTGCCTTATCTGGGACCAGTCTTAAGATCTATGGGAATGTAATTACCTTTGAAACATCCACACCTTTTCTGTATTTGATTTAAATTAGCTAGCAGATTCAAAGACTGTTAGCAGGAATAGGCAGCACAATCACACAAGTTCTACTTCATGAAGAAGTCAGGCTCGAAAAAGCTAGCAAATTGACTTAAACCAGTTTAAGAATGTAACCAAAAGAACAGTTTATAGTCCTTAAGGTTAGAGGATTTAAAATCTTAATCCTTTTCACTTGCTCTATTTATCCAGCCTTTTTTCCTAGCAGAACTTCCTTGTAGCTTGCCCTAAAGATTAACAAAAATTTCTCTCTGCTAGGATGTATTTGGCAACATGATCTATCAGGAATGCAGAATATCTGACTCCACTTCCCCTCTGCTGTGAGGAAGTAATTTATCTCATTTTCTGCATTTGTAAAATGGTAATAATAGTTCTGATGTCTTTTGTAAATATTTTATTTATGACAAGTCCTTTATGAGCATCAAATATTATCGTATTGTTTGTAGAGAACGCTATGGAGCTCCATCTTACAGTATCTGTAGTTTTTGAGATGTTAAGAGACATGTATGAATGTGAGCACTGAGAAAATCCTGAAGCTCCTTCTAAACTTCTGTGGATGATTTTGTGATTTGATGGCAAAAAAAAGAAAGCCTAAGTGAGAAAGCAAATCTGGTAAATGCAGACAGCTGGCCACCCAGGGTTTACAGGCTCAGATTCTCTTGTTCTGGCTGGGTCAGGAATCCACTGCGTTACTTTTTCTGTCTTAAATTTCCAAAAGCCTACAATCCATCACCGATGTCCAAGACCTCTTCTACTTGAAGTCATATAAAAGAAAGAATACAAGCTGCTGAAATGGCTTTCTTCATCGTGTTATACATTGCAGTTGTTCACAGCTTGGTGATAGATTTGCCGTTTCCCCACCAGGGAAACTTCACAGTAACTAAGACTCCGTTAGACACACTGGCCTCCAGGTTTGGGAAGAAGTGGGACACTGACCACTTCCATCTTTGCAACCCTTCAGTAGTTTCCGCTTCCCTTTTTGTTCACTCCCCAGGAGGTCAGACGGTTGGAAAGAGAGAAAGAGAGTTTGCCTCACAGCTCTATTTAGACCTAAGCCTGGTTAGTAGAAATAGCATTCCTCACAGTTGCAGGATAATGTAACATCATAAATAGAGCTATCAAGATTGTCAGGCAGCCTTTGTGGTTGTCAGAGCAGTGATGTTAAAAGAAAAGGGGGTTTTTTTTGGTGTGTGTGTTTTTGGTTGTGTGTTTTTTTTTTTCCTAAATAGCTTTCCTCAAACTGTCAGGAGAGCACCTGGTGAAATGAAGCCTTTCTTTTGCTGTGTAGCTTTTGTTCTCAGAGATGGCTTAAGTAATAAATATGATGAAATAATTACATAGAAAAATAACAACTTCATTTCCATCAGAACACTAAGGGGTGGTCGTGATTCTTCAAAATGTCTTGAATACTTGAAGAAATAATTACAGCTGGGCTACAGCTGAAATACTCTGTGCAGTAACCCAATATCTGTGGATAGTAGAGGCTATGTAATACCTGAAAAAGCAGGGGGAGTGAAGGTTAGATGCTCACGGTAATTACTCTGGAAATGGTTGATTGGGAACGGATCACCTCTCATCTTATTAGCATTCAGCAGCACAACTGCTGAATAAAAAGGAAACAAACACTTGAAATTGCAAGGAGAGGCAAAAAGGGCAGGTTTTTCTGTTGATGTAAATCAGGGTGGTTTTACAAGGAATTCACTGGAGCTTGGAATGATTTATGCCTGCTGAGGACCTGCCCTTAAGGAAGCAGCTGGAGCAAAAGTTAGTTCTTAAGGGGGCTGTGAGGTGTCCCTGGAATCTCTGCAAAACCAAGCAGTGGGTTTCTGGCTTGCCAGGGCCTGCCCACATCTGTGTCTGATTTATCAGTAAATACATCATTTGGTTATTGTTTTCTACAAATGTGAGGAAAGAGGACTGTGAGACTCTTACATCGTTTGCTTTACTGGCCTTACTGTTAAATCCCCAATCCTAGCCCCAGAGCTATTTGTTCTTAATTCTCCCCACAGGAGGTGGTTGTGGCTAAAGAAACAGCAAGGGTAGAAACGTGGTGCTTAATATAATCACTAACTACAGTTATTTTGTGCTTTATTATCTCTACCACAGATTTTATGTTTTATGAGAATGACTCTTGCCCCCTTCACCCTTCTATGCTACCTCCTTCCTACTGGCCACAGGATGTAATGGGAGTGCAAAGCTAATGGGAATTTCAAGACCAATGTTACAGCTCTCATAATACCTCTGGAATGAAGGTACAGAAAATACTATGATGAGTTTGTTTCTCTGTGATGCAGTTGCCCGCTGGTAGAGCAGGTTCCAATACTAGGTACCTATTTGCACTCTCCCCCTTGTCTGTGTACAGAGACCTGAAAAAAGGGTCTGGCTTTGTAGCTGGATCTTGTGCCTGCTACTGTGTGTAGCAATGAATGAACCTCTCACTGTGACCTGCTGCTCCTAGGCGCAGTTTGGTGTGACCCAAAGAATTAGTATGCCAGAAGCAAGAGAAATCTCAGATATCTGTTTCTTTTTAATATTATTCAGTGATATTTCTCTGTTTTCTTAAACTGACTCAGCAGTGAAGCCCTCTGGAAGTGTGTTTTGAGTGACTTGGAGTAGTTTTCTGGTTCCATAACAGCTGCTCTCAATAGTCTAAAGACTAAGACAGAACATTTGTGGATATTGTACACTGTAGAGTGTTGCTATTGGCATAAGAAACAGCAGTGGCATAAATTTGCTTTGCGGCATAAAAGTTTGTAGTGAAAGACACAGAAGTATGGCAGGCCTCATTGCTGTCACAGGAGAAGTCTGTCTCTGCAAAATTTATGGTAGTCAAGGTTTTGTTAGCAAAATATGGAATGCTTACTATACTAAGGTAAGACAATGAATTTTTATGGATGTTTTCTTGCTGAGGAGAGAGGTATGATCTATGTATATGCTGCTGGAGGAACGGTCTTTTCGTTTTACAAGTTCCAGGTAGTTTGTGTGTGACTACAGGAGAGAGGCAGTTCTGCTCTCTTATGTCAGCTATGACAGCGTCAGGAACAACTCACAGTCTCAGGGCTCAAATACGCCTCTTAGACCAGCCATGAACCTCTAAAGAGGGCAGTAGCCCACAAACTGATGAGTTACAAGACAGGTAAAGACAGTTTAGTGGCTTGCACATTGGACAGCTAATGTGTAAGCCAAATGCTTTTTATTGGGCTTTCTTATTTTCTCTACAGTTAAAAATAGACTTTTTTATGCTGTACCAATTCCACAAAGTCAATCCTTCCTTTCTTTAAAAGCTGCTCATAGTACAGTTAAGCATTAGAGATTCGTAGGGTTAGTGGCATTGTTGCGACTAACACAAAAATGTCAGGAACTTAATAGCAGACCTGTAAGTGATATGATGCCTAGGACAAACACTACAACCATTGGAATGCATAGCAACATCCTAAATAGAAATTATTTAATTGGTGGAAAGATAAATTAATTCAGGTGTCAACTGATATTCCTGGTTTCTGCTGTTAAATTTTTATGAATAGTAATTAGCTGTAATTTAGTATAATGTAGCGAAGTGAAAGTAATAAAATATGAAGGCTTCTTTCAATCCCCTTTCAACATCCTTCATGCTAAGGTCAGTAAAGCTATCGGGTTTGTAATTATGGCAGGGAGGTATAGGATTGAAAATATTGTGATCTTATTGATGTTTTGTTACTAAATAGATGAATCGAAGAGCTCTTTCTTAAAGAGCAGGAAATCCTTCAATGAGGATATACGGTCTTAATACAGGAGAGGTATTAGGGCGTTTTCCTCATTCCTCCCCTTCTTTTCCTCCTCTCCTCTTGTCATTCCCCCTGCGAAGTTCTTTCATGCCTTCATTTTGTCTGAAAATGACTTCCTTTTAATTAAAAATACTTATTTTTCTGAATGAATCCTTGATGTCAATATAACCTTGATTTCCACCATTTAGGTTAGTTAACTTTTTGGAAGGGAATGGGAATTTGAAGGTGAGGGAAGGCTTTTATCTGGGCAGAGAAAGAAGAATCCATTTTAAGGGATTTCAGAAGGAGATTGAGCTGGTTTGCATGAAAAAGACCTGTTTCAGATGAACACTACGTTCTTGACTACTGCATAGGTTTTAGTTGCTGCTTGTAGAAATTACGGATTTAGGTTTGGGTGCTACCCAGACATAGTCTTTCTTTCAGTTACTATCATTGCAGCTGTAGAGCATTTGTGGTGCTCATCTGTGGCTGCAGAACAATGGTTTCTTCCTCCGACATGGGTATGTAAGAGGAAGATGATTACCTTACCATTGGGTGTGTCCACCTGATATTTGATGCAGAAGTGTGTACTTTCTTCAGAAATGTATTTGCAAATATGTATTTGCATGAGGACCATTTCTTTCTTTGGATGATATTTCTTGTCTGTGGAAATTGATGTGCACAGTGTTTGTGGAGAGATGAAGTAACTAGCATAAATGAAGGAGAACGGGTCTGGCCTATTCATGTTGGAAGTGTTCATACAGATGTCATGCACTTGGAGAATAACTTACCTAACCAATTGCATGTTACATGTACAAATAAACAATATATGTAGCAACACAGCAACCCATTCATGAGAATTAAAATCTGAAATGCTGTTTTAAAATTAAGTGGGTCAATCTGTCCCTAAGAAGAGAGACTGCTCGGACAGAAGTGGCTAAAAGTGTCAGATAAATTGTTCACTGAAAATGTTTGCCCTGCTCTAGCGTTCTTTCTTTGGGCATGTAACTCCCATTACTGAATTTTTATGAAAACTTAATACAAATTTGTAAATGAACATACTGCTTGAACCTGGGGTCTGTATCCTTCAGC
>NW_009631904.1:46010-51553 GCF_000690535.1 Cariama cristata
TGCAGTTTAAGGCATGTCAGTTCTGGCCAGCTATCTCTGCCCACTTCTCCTCATCATAAGAATTCTTTGCTTTATTTAATAATCTGCACATTACATGGCAGTACAATACTGTCAGTCATTCAACAATGGGAAACAAGGGAAAAAAAGTTGACTGCAAATGGTGTTATTTTATTGACAGAGAATCAGCAACTTGGATTCCAAACCCCTGCTATCTTCTTTTCTTTCTTTCTTTCCCCTTGTGGCTGTATGCAAGATCTACTGCTCCTTTAGGCTCCACTGGGGAAATGATGAATGGTGGGTATGGAATTCACACTGGATACATGCTGGGTCACGAAATAACAGAATGCTGGTGGCATGATGAATAGGATATCAGGGTGAAAATAGGGAGATTGGAAGGGATTTGTCTTCTTCTAAGCTTGCACAGAAGGTGTTTGCTGTAGTCAGTAAGGTTTAGTACCTCAGTATTTTAGGCACTATTGCCTTATAGAGCAGACAGCTGATGTTTTAGCTGAAGTATGCAAGTAGGAGTCTCAGTGCTGAAGCTAGGAATTAACAAACTGGTGCCTGGTCAGTAGTCTGGTCTGGTCAGTAGGCTCTAAGTTAGCAAAGTAGATATACATATATTCTTTCCCTGTTACAGCTAAACAGTAAGTAGCAGAGGGAATCTCAGTCCCTGTCACCTAGGCGCAATTGCATTACAAGTAAGTTGTGAAGCACATAATCTATTTTCTGATTGGTTTTTAGGTAGAACAGTTTAGTGTTGTAATTAAAACTGCAAACACAGAAAGCAAAATATTGTAATTTTGCAAATATGGGATAAACTAGAAACACTGGAACATTTCACAATTTAAGTCACTTTGAACTGACTCAGTATTTGTTGCTAGTGGATTTTGCTGAGCTTGTCAAACAGAAAGAGATGACTTTTAAAACCTTAATGGTGAAGCAGCTGGAAATTGCTAAGCAACATAGTAGTTTCATACATACAGTGTCACATCACTTAAATGGCTTTTTTTAATCAGAAATATCTTTTGAGAGTTGACCAAACCAATTTTGGAGTTCCAAATACAAACTTAAATCTGGCAAGGTCATTCTTTATTGCTGTGATTCCAAAGAATGTTTCTTTCTATGTTTTAAATTAATAGTGCGTATAATTAGTTAATATGTTATGAGGAAGAAGATATCCTTTGCTTTTTTCCACTAAAATGGGGAAATAAGTCACTCACCTTTTGGTATTTTTTTATTTTCTGTCTTTTTTTTTTTTTTTTCAGGGGAGGGGATACTAATAAAACATCAGACTCGATAAATTTGATATGAGAATAAAACCTGTGCACTGAATACAGCAAATTTTATACTGCACTTGAAGAAACATTTAATGACTCTTGAGAAGGATGTGAAATGAAGCATGGTCGGGTGTTTAGCTCAAAGGACTGAGTCAGAACTCTTTAGCCTCTATTTCAGAGTGACAGTGACTCTCTCTCTGACCTTGGGCCACTTGCTTGGGTACATTAAATTATGTACTTGAAGACTTTAATCCTTCAAATTCATGCATATTGACTGACTTGCAGTCACACAGGGCCCCACAGATGTCAGTCTTCATGGCATAAATGTGCAGAAAGGTGTGTATTTCGTAGTGTTTCTTACTGTGTGACAAACTGCTATGAGTCAGCACTACTCATGTCTGTATTACACTTTCAGCAGTGGGCAGTCAAATGAGCAGACAGCATCACAGAGAAGGGGGAGAAAGCGTTAATACTGAGTTATAATAGGTTTAACATCCTAAAATGTACAGAATTAAAAATTTGGGTTTTTTTGTATCTATACATACATTGTGGGTGTTTTATAGTTTCTGGATTGGACTGAAAACCACTGGACTCAATTTGGAAGAAAAAAATTCAACAAAATTTCTTTTATCAGCTTTGTAAGGCTTCCCCCAGACTGTTTCACAGAGAAGACACCCTTTATGGCTGTGTGTCTGATGTGGGATTTTTGAAAACTGTTCAGTCTTTCCATTACTTTCAGTGAGGCAGGCTGAAGCCCCATATGCAAGCTGGGATAGCTCTTGGTGGAGATGAAACGATATCCAGCTCATGGATCCTAGTCTTACTGTCTCACCATTTTACTTAAATCTTGTAGACCTGTCTGTGTGGGAGGAAATTGTATAACACCACTAAACTGACATCTCTGACTTGATGAGCTCCACATTTTACAGCAGTGAATCCCAATCTAAAAGTTACACACCGGTTATTTCAGAGAGGGAGCTGTGAGAAATAGGCCAGAGGTAGGTGTTAAGAGGACAAGTTCTGGTGTAGAATGACTACAGGCTACCCTCTGAAAAGGTAGCAAATTGTAGGGCTGAGCGCACCACACTGCCTAATTCCCAGTGCGTGTGCTGGGGAGGTAAAATGAAGAAGGTTAGAGAATTGTTGTTTTGGAGGAGGTACTGCATTTTCATCTTCTTGGTAGGGCATTCGGAAATTATTATCAAAGCCCAGCAAAGATTGACAGGTATTGACAGTGACTTGCAACAGCACCACCACCGAGCTTTCAGTTCTGACTCAAATGTTTTCATAACTGCAGCTCTTCCCGAGTCATAAGAAATGTGTAAAATATATGCACAGAAGGCCAGCATTCGAAAACACGTAGAGAGAGCACCATAATTATCTGATGATAAACTGCCAGATATTGTGATGGAATGTTTTAAGTAGACTGCATTCCTGAACTGACAAACCTAGGTTGATGATCCCATTTACATGAGCATAAAATCTGAATGACTGTCTCCTGTCCAAATTTACACATCCAGAATTTTATTATTTCAGAAATGTGCTGTAAGGTCCCGTGGGAATGAACGTGATTAAACTTTGTCCTGGGATAAAACAAAGCATTATCATCTCCTCTTTGAAAGGATTCCCTAATCTCAAGACTTTAGCATGGAGCTAAATTTAGAAAGTCTGGATGCCAGTGGAAGCAGTTCGTGTTTTCGATAGACAGTGACAAACAGTATATTCTCAATCACTCACTCGGGTCAGAGTTCTGCTTTCATCCTCGCCTCTGGTCAGAGGCTGGATGACATCCGAAACAACTGGCTCCCTGTGGTTTATGATGCTAACTGACAGTGGAGTAGTTTATTATATGATCTACAGCCTTTAATTGTCTGGAGAGACATGGGGTTGACAACATTTGATAAGCCATTCACGATAAAAGAATAACTGTTACAGAGAAATGGAGCTGAAGATGTAGCAACACAGGACACAAATAGATGTTGTGTTTATTCTGAGTACTCTAACTGTTTTTTAAGTCTGACCTGGAGGTACCTGGTAAAAAGAATGAGAAAATAGAAGCATTGCTGCCGCTGTATAAGTCTCTATCTAAAGGAAACCCAACTTTTGTGGAGTTTTAGGCAAAAGCACTGTGCGGAAATTTAATACTTGGCGTATTCTCAGGAATTAACTTTCCTAGTGTGAGCAAGCATATATGTGTATATGTAAATCAGTAAAGAGAATCAGCATTTGCATAGCACATTATAAAAAAGTACTAAACCTAATAGCTTCGTAAAGTGAAAACTAAGGCAAAGATGTTAAATATTGAGTCCTCACTTACACTAAGGCCACCTTCCTGTCCCAGGACTATTGATGTCAAAATTAGTGCCAAATAACTTGTTTTCAGTCTCCTTCATAGTATCCTTGACTTTCTTGTTATTCAGTTTGCCCCCTTTATAGTAAAAGGCTATACTGACTGCTCAGGATGCAAACTAAACATCCACAGGCCAGCAAAGAGCTTGCAGTAATTATAACAATAGCCACAGCACTCCCTGAGACACTTTTGCTGTACTTGACACAAACTGGATTTCAGCTGTATGAAACCTGAGACTTTCATCAGTTGCTTGATAAGATCAGGGGGCAGGTGTTTAACCAGAAGGACTTTTACTATCAAAGAAATACTATGAGAAGATTTCAGACTTCATGGTGTTCTGGGCTAATCTTCAGTTTTGTAGGGGAATCCCTAGAAATGCTATTTAAAAATCAAATATTACTTGTAAAATTAAAATGTCCCTGAAAGTTGACAAATGGATGTGAGGATAGAAAGCTACCTCTGTGTCCTTCTGTTGCTTAAGAGAAGAGTTAGATTTTTCACTGGCAAAGGTGTTAATTGTAAATCCTCCACAGCTGGTTCAGAGAGGCCTGTCCCCACTACTAGGCATTGCCCAATGCCTCTGACCCCTCCCTCTTTGGGAAATCTGGCTACAAAGCAGAGACACCTGGAATGAGATCTGACTGGTGATGCTTTCTGATTTCCAGCTTCTCCATGTTAAGAGTGCTTTGGGCGGGCAGCATCCTAACAGAAGAGAGAGAATGCTGCCATTCAGTGTGAGTATTGCTAAAGAATATCTCTGAGAGAAAAGGGAGATTTTTAGCAATGATTTTATGTGTCAGATTAGCAAGATTTAAAGCAATGTCATTACCAAAAGTGACCCTGAATATGGTTTCTTTGAAATGAGGTTTTATTATTGCCTTGAGCTGGATGAAAATTATTACAAAGGAGAGCAGTTCAGGAGAAAGGAGCATTTGCAACTGAAGCTATTTAGTAGGAGTAAGGCCCCCCTAGCCTCTCCTTTAGCAAGATATGGATTTCATTGCATTGTTTGTGCAATATCAATGAAGTAGGGTAAAATCCTGCTTTCTTCCGCTAACACTCATAAGACGTTCAGAATGAACTATATCCTTTTATCTAGAATAGAACCACTGTTGAGTTCTGGGGACCAAAAATACAGAATACTTGAACCAAAATAAATAAATGGTGATGAATGCATTCTTAAATTCTACTCTTGAATATTTATTGAGTGTTTCCTCTAGATCTGAAGGTATATGCATTTGAACACAGATCAGAAGTCAAAGATTTTCATAAGTAGTAAATGGTGTGGAACAAGGATAAACATCACCTAAATTTTGGCTCTTTTTATCATAGCTGGTGGGAAAGCAGGGCTCTGTAAACCTCAGACCTGCTTAAGCTCTCGTGTAGATGCTACGAGACATGGCATAGCTGTGTTCCAAGAGCTGCCTAGCTCAGCATGCATGTGTGTGGGGGATACTGTGCTTCAGAAGATGTAGTTCACAGTAGTCAGTAATGCTGAGATTTTGGGAAATCATCCTTTCCTGGACATCCAAAAGAGGCTGCTGTAACTCATGGCTGCAAGAGTTTCTCCAGCTTCTGGATCAACCAACTGCCAGTGCTAAAGCATATGTCTGCACAATCTCCTCCAGACAGATGCAAGCGCACTCTGCCAAGAAGCCATTTAACTACATCAACCTGGGCCTGATATTAAGCTAATGAGAGACTGCTGAGAGGTAGCTTTATTAGTGAGACATTTAGTGCAATAGCACTGCATAACTGCTGGCAGGCTCAGAGACGGGTGAAACAACTTCACCTTTGTCTTCTAAAGCTACCTTTCCCTGCTTATCTTCTGGGCAGTAAATTGACCTGTGCCGCTTACCTTATATATCTGAAAAGCGTATCAGCTGGTGTGTGTATCCTGAGCTCCTCTGGGC
>NW_009631904.1:51588-71878 GCF_000690535.1 Cariama cristata
TTCCTTCTTTCCCCCCCCTGCCCTGCCCTACCCTACCCCCTATTGTTTGCAATCTGAGAACTTTGTTTAACATCGTAGCCAAGATCTTCAGATTCTGAATTGTTTCTATGAACAAACCTCAGGGACAAAGGATGCTCTGTGCTTGGAAGGGCTGTTTTTTATATGCTTGTATTTTTTTGAAAAATAAGAGAAAAAGCAGAACAGAACCAATGGGATTCAGGGCAAAACTAAAACCAAAGACACCTTGCTCTGAGAATACGAACAATAAACTTAAAACAGTGTGATATACAGGTCAAGATCATGGCAAACTTTTAGCCGCTTAACATTTTTGGCCAATGTTTGAGCCTAGCACTTACAATGTCAGTTGCACTCTTTCACTCAGTGAATTCAAAAATATTTCACAAAAGCAGGGAAGTGTTACTCCTGTTTTCTAGCTGATGCAGAGAGGTGAAGGCTGAGGTTTTTCAAACTTGGCTGTCCAATGGGAAATCTCCTGTGGGAGCTGTAGAGACTTAACATTTCAGATTGCTTCAGATGATGTTCAAGCCAAAAACTGCTAACTTGCTTGAGCATTAGAGCAAGTCTTTACTTGGGTGCTTCATAAATATGCAGTGGAATAATTTGGTTGAAGTTTTGCCATTTGAGTTCAACCACCTTCTCAAGTGAGCTTCATTCCTTTCCTAGCAATGGCAAAGTATTGTCATTATTGAACTACGAAAGGCTCTATATGCCATCAGACTTAGAAAGTCAGTTAAATGGTAGATGCTTACATTAATGAAAATCACCTGCTAGCAATTAAAACAATACTTTCTAAGCAGAATAGCTGAACATGCCATTGATTTAATGATCCTTGGCAGTGACTGTTTAGCCGGATTTACAGGAAGCTTCACATGACATTTCATTAGTATCACAGTGAATTAACTTTATAGTGGTGTAGTGCTTAATCCAATTTAGGCTTGGTATTATTAATGATACTACTAGGGAAATAGTTTTTAAGGCAATTAAACAGCAGTATGTAATGTTGCCAAGCATTGCTACTGATATCCGATGGCATCGCAAAATAACACATTTTAAAAGGGAATTGAAAATGGAAAGATAGCACTTCCTGGTGATTTAATCCTTTGCACTTGGAAGGCTATCAAGCCACATAAAAATCCTTTCTAGAAGATCAACTTTTGAGGGAGTGTAGGTAAATATATTCATCCTTCTGCTTGCTAGCAGCTTGAGGCACATGCAGCACATGTGTTAACTCCAGCAAATGTTGCTTTGTTCAAAAATGAGGGGAAATACTCTTGACTCCAGAGTCAAATATAATGGCAGATTAGGACAAATCAAAGCTGTACAAACTGAACATAGTTAAATATTAGAAGACCTAGGCTCAAACTCATGCTGGTATAGACTGCTGCAATCTCACAATATTTGTGCAATGACTGCATACCAGTAGATATCTGAAGTCCAAAAAAGATTAAATGTAGGGAGGAATAAAGCCTCATCAGCAAAGTGAGTGGAGTGTGTAAGGCTCTGACTCATAACTTCTAAAGAGTCACCTTGCAGGAATATAAAAGGTTACTGTTTGTAGCTGTACATCCTTCCCTTTTCGTGAACTTTGCTCTCTCTACAGAAAAGGTAGTAGTAAGGATATGGTCTCTGTTCAGCAAGTACAGTTCACTGCCTGTATTAAGATGAGCTGAACTGATGCTGATTTCAGTTGATATGCTAAACGGTAAACCTCAGTACCTGAGGATGCTGACACGTTTTGCCGTCTGTCACTTTTTCAACAATGGCAGTACCCGAAAGCAGATGGGTTGGGCAATAATTAGGTCCAAGAGCTTCTTTGAGCACGCCATCTGAATTAAGAACTGAAAGCCACAGTTTGATCCTTCCCCCCGCCCTTGTTTTCAACTCTCTCATTCCTTTGTTTCCAACTGATTCAACAATTTGACTATCTTAAATCAGCCCACAGGACAGCCAAAACACTGAATTGTCACCAGCTTCCTACACGAAATGAGTCCATAATCTTTGTTTTCCCTGTTCCCCCCTACCCCCATTTTGTCCATGTAGATAACTCTGTAAGTCTCTTTCAAACTTGAAAGTAAGTTGTGACCTCAGATTTCAGGAGAACATCTTTGGAATAAAAAAATGGCTGCTTTACCTGTATCTATTAGCGTTGCTCAGTAGAAGGTGCATGTATAAGGGCTCAGCCCAAAACTCACTGACACTAGTTGAAAACCTTGCTGCTGATGTGAATTCCTTGATCAGGAATGGGAACAGGTGGGGTTTTTTGTTTGTTCGTTTGTTTGTCTTTCTCCTTTTAAATAACTCTAGCATCGCTTTATATGAAGTAAAACAGGGCATTAAAACTACAGGCTCCCTTTCATCAAAATACCTGCTCACATCAATTGCAATTTTGCCTAATATGGGGCAGCGCCCGTAATTACCCATAGAGCAAGGAACAATGAATTGGACCAAGTGAAATGACAAGTGCATTTTAAGAGATTGTAAAAATTCCCATTTCCAGGCATCGTTGTGTTAATACCCTGTGACTAATAACCCATATCATCATTATATACAAAAGTATTATTAATCTATAATTTACGAGGTGGGCTGCACTGTGTGATGGGCTAGCTAAGAGATCCTGCATTTGTATGTTGTTCTGGTTATGGTCTGATTTTCTCACTGCCTGAGACTCTTTTATTTAACTTCCAGGAAAAGCATCTTAAAATACGATGGCTAAATGTGTAAAATACTTTAATGTCACAGTTTGAAGCAACAACCTGTGGGTTCTCTTGAGACAGTTTCTTTTGTCATCTTGCTGGGTTTAGGTTTGATTCAAATTCTGTTGCCTGTTACTGTTTGGCATACAGCATGCTACAGATGTATTTAAGTGATACATTAGTTCCAAAGATTATTCTTATGCTAATCGTATTGCTTGTTTCTGTCCTTGGTATTTATAGTAACGATGAAGTACCTTTCATTTTATTTTATGATATCAAAATGTAAAAAAAAGGAAGTAACATGTCTGCGCCCTTTACACCGTAATGTTTCGCTGCCTATACTGGTATGCCAAGGATATGTACTGTATTGTGTCATATAATTTAATTTTATTTCCACACAGTGATTTTTCCATATCACAAGTGGGTGTGCCCTTCTGCCTGTTTGATTTTGTGTAGGCACACTAATTTGTGTATGTGTTTGGTGGTTTTGTTTTTTTTTTTTTTTTTTTAAATTAAGGAACAGAAGTTGCTTTTATTATTTAACATCAATATGCCCAAATAGATCACATTCTGTGCTGTGACTTAAATCTAGTAGCTGATACTAACAGGAACTTATACAACTGAACTGACAAGTTCAAAACAAACAGTGTGAGTTATTCCCATAATGTGATGTTAAACTGTGGCACTCCTTATTGAAAGATTCAGTGGCTATGAAAAACATACATGGTTTAAAAAGGAGACTGCATTCATGGAAGAAAAATCTCTCAAGAACAACCAAATGCAAAGAAAGTGCCTTACACTAGAGAGTCCTTGCTGCACAAATCACTGAATGTTAGAGGATGTTTCAGTACATGTTTTCCCTTTTTCTGTGCTGTTTTTGTAGACATCTATTGTGTTTTGGACTGATCCGATCTGTCAGTTCATACGGTCTTACAGTTTTTATAATGTAGCTAGACTGAAGAGGGAGAATGTGTAAAATGTATTAAGCCAAAATGAACGAAACTTATTGCTGGAGACAATGGAACTGATAGTTCTTCCCCTTCCCAGTTCAAAGGCCCTCTAAAATCTGGTGCAGGCTTTGCTTACCCTAGTTATGTACACCATTGTGTAGGCAAGTATGAAGTACAGTTATTTGAAGATTGTTGTGTGGTCTGTGCTCACTTGCACTAACATAACTGATGACATAAGCTCTAGACCTTCATAATGAAGCCCTGAGGAGACTGAGCAAAGTACTTGGGGATGGAGCCTTCTGCTCATGAAGTAAGATTAAGGGGAGTGGAGTTATGTACAACAAGGGAATCTGGAAGGGCCTACTTCAACTCTGGACCATGTAGATGGTCTCTTCTGCCTCCAACATATGGTGTGTGTTAAGGTGGAGTTTGTTGTGGAGGGGTTATTTTGGAGAGACAATAGGGCAAGTAAGGAACCTAATAAACCCCTATGACCAACAGCATCTTAAGAGCCCATAAGCTACATTAAACAGCCCCCTCTTACACGTTAGGGCTGGGGGTAACCTTCTGCACAAAGGGACAGAATTTTACTTTTTAATGCCCATTTCCTCAGATGAGCAAAAGTCTCAATGAGCAAAGAGTTAACATTAAGGGTGATCACAGTTCCATAATGAGTTCTGTTAAATGTCTTGCTTTCTGTTGTACCTCTGAAAACACAGCTTTTATTGATGTAAAAGTCGTCATAATACAAGTTGAATCCTTGAGTGAGGTTAGATAAATATTTCATTAATAATGGTCAATTAAGGTATCAGTGAAGCACAATAACTGTATCTGATTTTATATCAAAGAAACACCGCTTCCCTTCCTTGTAAAATGCTTCCTTTCTTTGAAAGTTGGAACTTTCATGTTGAAGCATTGACCGACATGCTGAACCCAAACGGTGCTGTTGCACCCCGCATATATGTGTTGATGTCACTGGAGGTATATGGAATGTATCTGAGGATTTGGACTCAGCAAATTACTCTCTTGTAAGTTTAGTTCTCAGGTATACTAATTCCCCTGTACTTTTCCCAGGGAGGTCTGAGGTCTGTAGTTGATTTAAGGGTGGGAAATTATTGTAGCCTGTTGCCAATTTGGCCAAAGAATTTATGAATATGGAATCTCTGAACAGTTACAGAATCCTGGAAATTACAGATGGAAAGGGACTATGAAGTATCATTCGAATACACATGCCAAAGCAGGATTGTTTTGTGTAGTTAATTCTCCAGTGTTTTGTCCAGATATATTTTGAAAAGCTGTTATATGATGTTCACAGTCAGTGCTAGGGAGTATTGTATTCCTTGACACTTAAGTGTCTGCTTCTTGAAACTTGTGAAGAAGCATGTATTCACATAACACATATGTGTCATATGGATGAGCCATTTTTCATGGCTTTTCAGAAAAAATAAGCACTTTTCAATACTAACAAACTTCTCCCACAGCCTACAACTGGTGCCTGGAAATTAAATGATATTTGAAACTGGGAGCCTTGGAATCTATTAACGCTCAATGATTATTTTCCTAGAGTATTTTAAAGTGTATATTTCAGAATCTCAGATTGTGAACAGCTAACCCTTTCTCCTTCACAATTTAGTGCAGGTTTAAGAACTAGGAGCTCACAGAAAATGCACATAGAGGGAGAGACAGAGATCTGGGCTATGTCGTCTTCCATCATCTTTGCCTGGATGGTAGAAGTGGATGCAGTATAGAAGAAGTGGATGTTTTATGAAGGATACTTTCTGGGAGTAGGAATAAAATTCCAGGGGAATGGTCTTGCAGCTCTAATTCTATTTGAACCCCATCTCTCTCTGCAAATCTCGTATGGCTAAACATTAACTTGGATTTAATGTTCTCTGTCACCGATTGTTCTGAAGGTTGATAGTGTCAAATTCACCAGTCTTGCTTTTCTCCTTCACCTAGAGAATATTGTTCCTCTACGTCAAAAGAGGAGCTGCAACTTTTTTTTTCTGGAATATATGTATGCCTTTTCTTGTCTGTTGGGTTATTCACAAAAGTGTTAAAAATCTGATTTTCAACTTTGTGACTGAGTTTCAGACTTCAACCTGTCTTGTTACAGTAGAACTCATCTTAGCAGGTAAAATATTTTGTAAAGTAGCAGAAAAACCTTTTTAATTCTCTCATTTTCTAAAACCAAATGTCAGTGCTCAAATGTTGATCTTTTTCATATGCCAGATTGTTATGAGCTTCTGCTTCACATGAGTTGTCTAGCCTCTCTAGCTGTTCAGTTAACACAGAAAATGCTACAAAATGCAGGTGGTGTACATGGAATGAGTAAATGAATATGAAATTCAGTCTTAACTCATTAAATTCTATTGTCTTCAACTAGATTTTAGTTGGCTAATGGCTAAATGAATACACATAGTTGAACTCAGATATTTAATCAGGTAATATTAGTAAGTTCACAGTCCCTTAAAATGGGCATCATATTTCTGCATTGGTTCATGGAATACCTGAATTACTGCCTTCTGTGTTTTCAACTAGGCTTGCAGTATATAAGCCAGACATTTTTATTGAATCAGTAGGTATCTCAAAGGAATCTTCCTTTCTAAGGAAGCTTCAGTTTGTGAATATCTCAGTGGATGAATTTGGTAGAAAAAGTGTCATATATTAAATAGCTGGAATAATACATGTACATCTTTGTGCTATATAGGACTGCATAAAAATAAATCCAAGACAATAAGACTTGGCAGACTATTTCAGGTGTTGCAGTGACAGCATGATTTCCTCATACTACTTTTGACTCTTGCTATTGACTGCTGTGCATTCAAAAGCGGACCCAAAAATAACTATGGGGGAGTATGTTCCTTTAGGATTTGCAAGATTGGTCATATTGTTCCATGTTTGAGAAAAACAGATTGTCTCAAATATTTCAAAAATTATTTAGAAGAGAAAAGGATAGCTCTAGGGAACAGTTAGTGACTAGGTAAGGAAAGTCATTTTTTTTGAGGACTTCAAGACAGGCAATGTTGCAAAATAGTTACTGTATTCTTTTGATTGAGTCAGGCTGTTTTCTAATTTAGGCTGATTTAAGAGGGATTAAGGCAGTGATTAGGTTCTTGCATGTTGTTCCTAGGAAGAGGTTAGTACCTAGTCCTTTGGGAAAATTCAAGGAGGACAGGCAAACTTGAACTCCTGAGGCAAGTGAACTCTTGAGAACAGTGAGCCTGAAGACAGGAGCACTGGTAGGAGTTTTTATAGTTTTAGGGAAGTCTTGAACTGAAGAGGCCAGGAGTAGAAAGAAGACATGAAAGCCTAGGTAAGCACACTAAGTTCCTGACCTAAAGGAGAACACCTACTTCGGCAGTTCCGCTGACCTCTAGAAATCCCAGGACGTGGAAGAGAGAAAAGATATAATGAAAAGGGCTTGCAGTAATTTCCAGGAGAGGTGGAATTTGCTTTGCAGTCTCGAGAGTGTCTATCGTGGCCCAGGAGCCAAGGCACAAGCTGATTGTGCACTTGTAGGATCATCCCTGGGCGTAATATCGCCTGAGGCAGCATTTATGTCCGCAAAGGCATCCAAATATACCCTTCTTGAATAGGGAAGGAATGACATAAGTACATATTGAGCTGCATCATGTAAAAGAAATTTGTTGTCTTGACCCTTAGTTACTTGCCAGCCTGTTTGCACTGTAAGATGTTCAGGAAGCAAATCTCTGAGGCAAAATTGCCAACAATCTCTTCGTAGTATAGGATCATTTTATCTAAGACCCAAACCCTTTGCATGGAATTAGAAGTAAAACACAAGTTGTGTTTTTATAGCCTTGCTAGTCTTCTTGGGTTCAGTACACTCCAGTTTGGAGAGGAGAAGCTCTCAAAAGTGGTAACAGCATCCTCTTACTTTTCATGTATCTACTTTCCTTTCAAGAAGCAGGAACTCAACTGAACCTGACTGTGAACATATACAGTTGATACAGGTTCTGAGATCACTCCAGACTGTAAATTTTATGACTTAAACATCAGGCCTGATGAACAGTGTGGGGGGAGAGAGAGAGAGAGAGAGGGGAGTTTCAGAATCATACTGTTTTATTTCTATGCCTTTTTTAAAATGCTGAATTTTTACTCATTTAGTGCACTAAGCTCTGTGAAAAATGCCATTGAATAAGCTAATTGCTTGTAAAGGTAAGGGCTTGTGTGTTGCTCTTTTCATTAGGGAGAGATCACTTGTTACAAAAATACTGTCATTTGAAAGTGTGAATAGGTGGTCACTGTGGCTGAAGACTAGGCAAATGAAATTGGAAGAGCAATCTTTACCCCATTTTTGGGGCAACTGGTTTGAAGGATGACTTCTGATAAAGATTTTTGATGATGACACAGTGAGATACTAGAACTCAACAAGAGTCATTGTAGGCTTTTTTCACTGCCTAAATAAATACCCTTTTATCTAAGAGAAAGCAGACATTAGTTCCCCCTCAGACCTGTGGGACAAGGCATCTCTGAGGTATCACACACTGACAGATATTTACTGTGAGATGTGATGCAACTGTCCTGATGCTTTAGATACTTGGATAGAGCAAGAATTTTCTGCTATGAGTTACCTTTGTGGTAGATTGCAGCAATATAAACTTTGTGCCTGGTTAGCTGTGCTGAAGAAGCCATGTTTACAAATGAATCCATTTCAATTTCATGCTCTTCTGTTTTCTGGGTTCTACCAGTAAAATAGACTTTTAGTTAAGATAACTCAAAGTGGAGATTGGTTAAAGTGAGGTTATGTATTTTGAGCCCCCCTGCAAAGGGTGTAGGGCACAGAAGATGTCATAGGAAACAAAGGAGTTTACTTCATGATTTGGGATGCCTTGAGGTTAGAGCTAACCTTTTCTCAGCTTGCTGGAGGGCACTGGAAAACATTTTGTGGTACATGAGGAATCATGGAAAAGAGATTCCAAAGGCTACGCTGGGCTAAAAGTGTCCAGTGTGGCTGCATGTGCTCAGCGGTCTCAGAGCCTCTGACCCAGGTGCTCCCTTTAAAACCTTTGCCTCTGAGAAAGAGTAGTTGGTCATGGGTGGAAAGGGATTGCCTTTATTTTTCAGGCAGTTTTGAAAAAAGGCTGTTTCCAAGTTGTTGTGAATCTTGGAAGAACGTGATGGTTTGTAGTGCTAGTTTAAGGCATATCTTCCTCTTCAGTGGAAGTTCGTAAGAGTTGCCTGCGCACTGTATCAGTTGGTTATCTATTAAAGTCTTCATATACCTTAAAGAGAGAGAAACAAAGCAACGTTTCTAGTTTCTACACTACTGGGAAGTCACAATGATTTACAGAAAGAGACAAGTACTGTTAATTGCTGTTTGCAGGCTAACTTGCACGTACCCCACAGAAGCTTCCAAGAGACTGGAAAAGAAGTGCTGGCTGTGCTGAAATAAATGGCGGTGCTCCCGCTGAGCTCAGTGAGGCCAGTGTTTTATCCAAAGAAAGCATAAAATAAGCAAGATTATTGCCGGTGACTGAAAGAGAGGCGGGAAAATCAGAGTTCAAACACTTCCTATTCAGATTCCTAGACTCTAATTCTTAATTTAACAAAAATAAACAAAGGAACAATACAAAATGCTGTTTCTAGTTGTTCAAAGAACCTTTCTATTCAGATTTGCTAGTTCCACAATGTTTACTCCCAAACATAGTTCTCACAGGCTTACGAAGACAAATGTCTGACAAAAAAAAAAAGTGATGGCAGTAGAGATCTGTGCTTGCCAAAGACTGGAGAATATCCCATATGCAGATATGCAAATCTGAGAATCACTCAACATACTTCTGTAACATTCATAAGAAAGCAAATTTTCAGAGTTCCTGAAGAGATGTTAATTAACTACTTCCTAGGACCCTGGTTCGTTCTCAAAAAATTCCATGTCAAAACTCCCACTGACTTGAACAATACAGTTCTAAGTCTTGTGAGATTACTGTTATTTAAGATAGAGCTGAAAATTTCTTACCTTGTAAGACCTAAGTTCAGGGCCTCACCCTCCTCTGATTTCCCTAGAATAGCTGGTGACATAAATAACACCTGAAACAGCCCTGAGCTGCATTCCTCTGAGTGCTTTAGGTGTTAGGGAAGCCGTCAAATACAATAGGCAACACAAAGTCCTTGTAGTTCAGCTGTGGCAGGTAAGCAAAGGAGGCTAAGGATTTTTCAGACTAAGTATGTCAGTCTTCCCCCCCTCCCACCTTTGCTTTAAACAATAGACATTTTCTGGTAAAGGTGTGAGATCTTGACAGCCTATTTAGCATTAATTATTCCTTATTACATTACAGACAACCCAGAAGTATGCGTGGTGGTATAAAGGCAAACAAAAATGAGGGAACCTCGCTGGAAGGGTTTTAATTCTCGAAGTAGGATTTAGGTATCTAATCTAATTTTTGGAATTCAATCCATTTCATTTTTTAAGCCTAAATTTGTGATAGAAAGAGGTGCAGAGTATAAGTACTTGAGAGTGTTTTGGCAGAAGTGCTCCTGGGAGCAAACTGAGGATGCGGGGGGATAGAGTGAAAAACCCACAAGGGTTAGTGTCACCAGAATGAGCATGGTAATGCTTTCTTCTCATGGGAATGCTGTTGGGTCCCTTCCACCTCAGACCTGCTGGCTGCCCAAGTGCTGCAGATGCCATAGACCCTTCTTCACCTCTGGTTTTGGTGAGTGTGCCATTGGTGGCTGCGCTGTACTCATTTTGGCTTTTGAGGATTTATGTCGCTATTACAACAGTATCCAGTTATGGCTGCTTTGCTGTAAGGATGCGAGCTTGCTCTTCTCATACCTTTTCATGCCAACACAAGGATAGACAGGGTAGAAAAAAAAGAAAAGGAAAAAGAGGAGTGAAAAAAAGACAGATATAGACAGGACCATGGAACCTGCAGGTTCCCAGAAAACAAAATGATGCTTTTGTTTATTTTTCAAGAAAATTCATTTTTTCATAGCTAATCTTTCTGCCTGATATGGACAAACACAGGGAACACGTATAACAGATACTTTGGTTCTGTCATGAAGCCTTATGAATTGAGACAGATAATATACTTAAACAGGATTTATTCCTTCATAAACCAGTTAAAGCTCCATCAACACTGAGTGATTACAGATTTGAGATGTCAAGTAGAATTGTAACTACACAGCTGACTTAAGAATTCCTAAGTTTTAGAAGAGTAACCCAGAATGCACACTCTCTCACCCAGTAAGGTGAGGGCTCTCAGCCTTGAGGAGTTACCTTGGGCAGTGTCCCAACCCAAGGGGAGAGTCCATGACTGTGGACCTGCTGCTCTGGGGAGGACTAACTCAGCTGGCCCTCCGGCAGGGCCCCATTTGTACCCTAGTTGAATCTGACCTGTGGTCAGATGTGGTCATGGTAGTTATCGTTAACTGGGGGTCTTACCTTCCGCGCAACAACAGTCACTATGTGGACATGAGGAAGGTCGGCCCGGCATAAACAGGGTCCATGGTTGGGGGTTTTGACCTCTCTCAAAAGGAACTTGCCACAGGTTCCTTCATGTAAAAAGCTTACATCAGAAAGATATTGGAAAGAGGACAGCTCATTAGCTGTCACCTCCATCTGCAAATAAAATAATATATAGAAGCAAAATCCTTCTTTCAGCATGTAAATTCTAGAAACATCTTGTGCATTCCGCTGGTCTAGCCACAAAGACTGGGGACACCACATCTAATCACTGACTTACACTCCATTGGCAGAGCCTCCAGTTTCATTGCAGATGGGAATAGGAAATGGAAAACAATTTGTCTCTAACAGAGGCATTTTTTAATATGCAACTGGTGGCAAAACTAAGCTCTAGTAATAGTACGTTCCTCTTGGAAGACTGAGCTACAATGGATTCTGGTAGAAAAAAAAGTATTAGCTTATGGTATTTTGCTAAGGTTTTAGAAGAAGTCCTGCAGTAAGGTCAAGCACCCAGAATAGCTAATCTGTTTCTATGAGTGATTGAAGAATTTTAATTATCAAGAAGTAGCTGATTTTGCAAAATACGTTCTGGCCAAGAAGTGAAATCGCAAAAACAACTGTATCGTGTTTCATTTGGATTGCTCTACTGCAAAGCCCTAATTTTTTCCTGCACTGTTTGTAGGCTAATATGCAATACTCTTGGAGGAAAATAAAAGATACCTATTGTCTTCTTTTCGTAAAAGACTAATATCTCACCCTGGTAATTTCTGTGGCTGCTGTCCAACTGAATTCTGCTGTGTCTTCATTGCTCTAGGTAGTATTTCTGTTCTGATTGGTGCTCTCTGTACTTGGCATTTCCAAGAATATGGTGCATCCCAGGCCCTTTGCTTTGGCTTGCACAGTTAAAGTATGAATGCTGTCAGGACTTAAATGACAGCCAGACTGATGGAAACTGATTCTTTGTGGCCAGCTGATCTTTCTGGGTGCTTTTTAGGCAGAATCCTCTCTGAGAGCTGGCAGTCGGGATTGGATTCTAGCTGCAGACCTTAGTTCCAAATATGACTGAGTCCTTGTCTTCCAGTATTAAAACCCAGAACATTGCTTCATGAGGACCCTGAAAGTACAGACCTGTAAGCAATAAAGAGTAAAAGAAGAGAGGAAAAAAATGTCAGTATTCAAACCTCTTCTGCCTGACCAATGTGACCAAAAGCATTGAGAGCGGTCTGATTAGTCTAAAATGGATTATAGATGGATGGCCAGCAATCTTAATTATTGGGAACCTTTTTTGAAGAATGTGATTTCCTTTCAGCCAAACTCTGTTTCACCATCAAAGTTAAAATACTGTGTCCATAAATTTTTATTCCTTTAACCTTACAAATAAACTCAGTTTCATTTTATGTACCTATTCTTCCATTGTGTGCTGCCAAAGTGGTGAGGGAATATGCCTGTCTATTGTGTCTAAGGTGAAAGTGTATGTTGACACCTTGTTTCTTCCATCTGTTGTACACTGTGACTTGTGGTCTAAATTCTCCCACCCTGAATCCTGTTATCTTTCATGAATTTAACTCCTAGGTTGAGCTGCAATTCTGTACTAAAATAATACATGTACTACTTTCGTGGTAGCAGCTCTTCTCAAATTACTGCCTATAATAAGCAAGCGATAATTAGTAATAATTAGTGATAACATTTTGTATTTTGTCTCTCTATTATTGATTTCAAAGCACATCTGCAAAAGATAGGCAAATATTGCACTAGATGAGGCTTGGCAAAAACTGCAGGAGAGATAGGTAAAAATGGGTATCTTTCAAGCCTTTGCTAATTTCAGTGAGGTACTTTTCAATATCCCAGTATCTGCAGCCCATGTGAGGCTCATGAGTACCTGCAAGTGGCACGGTGATTGGTGCTGGCCAGTCAGTTATTTTTCTTTCTTCAGGAGTCTTATAATAAGGAGTAGAGGACAGGTGCTATTTACTTCTTATATGTGTAAGCTGTAAGAATAGGCTCTCGGTATACTGAACAAAGCAAAGGAAGAGCCTCCACAATGCACTTCAGAGATAGGAAGATAATTTACTTGTTCTGACTTGGCCTCCAGAAAAACCTGCCTTTTTCCCTTGAGTGCACAGTGAAGCAGGCTGCCTAACCTGGATTCCTGTCATACGCCTGAGAGCACATAGGTGAATGCCACTATCCCACATAGTAATAGGGATGGGATAAAGTTCAGCCTATATCCCATCTCCCAACTTTTATCAATAAAAAGATTTTTTTTTTTTAAGTGAGAGTTCAATCTTTTTCATTGTTTAAAGAAAAAAGAAAAAAACAGTTTCCTTCAGATTCAACCCCTCAAAATGCCAGCTCTTCTGCTTTTTATTACCTTCTTATTGAAAGGTAGTCCTGACAGTCATCTATGAGCAATGTAACTGTCTGTGGTGATGTAGATGTACTGTTTGGTGAAAGTTTTTAGAGTTGTAGATCTCCTAGAGGGTAAAATACCCAGCTAATGGAATTACATCAGTTCGTACCAGCCGAGGATGTGACTCAGTTGTGTGTTTTCTCTTTTTTTTTTTTTTTTAAATAAAGTAATCTTTTCCACATGTGGATTTTTCCATTATTTCCTCCACGTCTAGTAATATGGGGAAGGCAGGATGGTCTGATCACAGTTGCTCATCATAAAGCCCATGAGGCTGGAGACCCTGGCTAGAAAGTCCAAGCCATGGTCTGCTCCTGAGCAGAAGTGTTCAGAGCAACCAAAGGAGTTAGAGGCTTAGGAGACAATGCTAAGCAGGTCGTCATTATATGTTCTCCAAGTCCAAACAAGAGATTCCAACCCTGCAACTTGAAATCCATGGGGTGTTTTGTGGAAGAGAAACAGTGAAGTCTGAGCACAGATTTCAGTAAGTAATCATACAGTAAACAGAGCTGCCTTGAGGTCTGCTTTACTGCAATTCAGGGGTACCAAAGTTTCAGCAAATATGTTTTCTGATTCCTTGGTTATCCCCTTTGCTATTGTATCTGTGTGTGGAATAGTCTGGATGGGTAGATTTGTGACTACCTAGACTTTGTTTTGCTTGCTGCAAATCCTATAGGTGGGTTTTTTTTTTGCGAATTTCCTATGCAGCATAACTGGTCACTAACCACAAATGCACGTACATGCACACATACAGAAAGTTGCTATGTATGACTCTATAGTCAAGAGTTTTTTAAAAGTATGGTGGAAAACACATCTATAGATTTCACCAAGTTAGTTCTTTTTAAAACAACAGCTGTTTTGGAACATCTGCAGCCATATCATGTCAGCTGATTGAGTCACTTAAGAGGAGAATAGCTTTGGCTTGACTGGAAGCTGCAGGCTTCCAGATAACACTAGTAAGACTTTTTGCTAATTGCAGTCTGCTCCTTGTTAAGCCGAAATGTGGTGCTTGGAGAGCTTTCATGTTTGTAGCATTGCCACTTGATAAATTCCACTAATTTAATCAACCTAAGTACTTTCATTAGAAGAATCCTGCTAATTCTGAGGAGAAACATGGATGTTTTGTTCCTAAATAACCTATTGATCTTTTTTCCTAATGGTTGTATGCATGTATGCCACCTACTGTTGCAAACCCTTTGAAGAATTCAGTAGCTGGAGAGTCTTCAGATATGCTTTTGTCCAACTTTGCCAACAGGAAAAGTGTGTCTTCAGACAGCAAGGCCATACAAAAAGAATGGTCTTACAAGTCTTGCACTTGGGCTCTCTAAACACAGTACATTTGCCATAATCCAACTGAAGAAATTTGAGGAATTTAACAAGTGAAAATTCAAGGAAGAGGAAAATAAACTGCTGCAGGCCTTCCTAAAGCAAAAAAAATTGTTTTCTTATTAAGATGGGAAACAGGGAAATGTCAGATTTCCCTGATCTGTGTGGCAGATGTGGAGCAGATCACATGGGTTAGAGCTATTGTTTTTGGCTGGGTGCAAATTCAGGCAAGCTTTGTTGTGCTGTTTTACCCTAACGGAAGAGTTGCTTTTTCATACTCCTACCTCCTGCCTACTCCTCACGCTTTACCTGTGTGATTATATCAGCCTCTTTCGGAGTGTCTTGTGGCAAATAGACTGAAATCACTAATTAAAGGAGGGGTTTTTGTTCAATGCGATTTACATAAAGTGAAAATAAACCTCTTGAGCAAAAAAGTAAGTAATGATACCTTGCTTTTATTTCTCAAGTGACTCTGAATTTGTTCAATGAGTGATTTTATGTTGCTGTCCTCTGGACTCAGTGAATCTGGCTTCAGGACTTTCCCTGCGTTCCTCAAATATACTTGGCTTCTGGCAGAAATGCTTATGGGGGATGAAGATGTTATGAGAAATGTGTCTTCGCAGGGCGCTGTTGCCATGGTGGATTTAGCCTCTCCTTTGCTTCTCATAGATGCTGTGAGGTTTTATTTTTTAAAAGCTAAGCTGTTACAGGCCTAGATGATACCTTTTGCATATGGACAGAGGATCCTTGATAGCTAATTCATTATTCCAGATTGGGAATCTTGCCTTCAACAACCATATTTAATACACATAACAATGTCTGTCGGCTGTGTGTACTCCTGGCCCATCTGCTTGAACGGGCACAGGTTCTAAGTGATGATGGGTTTGATTTGGCATGGTCTGTGACAGCAGAAATACCATTATCTCTTCAAGAGGTACTTCCCATGAGCTATAGCATCTCATCAGGTCATTGAAGCCACTTTAGAAGTTATACCTGTTGATGCCTTATTCCGACTCTCTTGTAATAGGACGGGGAAAAGGAAAGACAGAATTCAAAGCCATTTATTTCGGTTGCTGGTAATATAGTTTATTTTTGTAGATGTCAGTTAAATAAAGTCCTCATAGAATACGAAAACAACAGGCACTCAATGTAACAAGAATGTCCATATGTTATAATGACCTCAGAGGATAGAATTGCCCTGGAGAAATCCAACGATCTTGTCCATAACAAAATATGTTAACTGTTTGTCTGTAACAGCCATTACTTAGTGACTGAATGTGTTTCTTTTGAGTTGTCGGCACCAGGGCATACATTATACCTGTCTGTATTTTGAAAGTATATAGAATATGCTTGATTTGACCAAGTATCATCTCTTAAGGCTGGATTGAGCAACAGTGGTCAACTGCAGGTGTTTACTCAATTCAAAATTCCAATCAGCACTTTGCTGATGAAGAAGACACTGTTTCAGTAGATATATCTTTTCTTGATAATTTCGTGATAGGAATGAGATTTCAAGATGTTGGGAAAAGCATAAATAATGTCCCACACAGCTGGTGACGGTATTTAGGAGACGTCACATTCAGAATTGGGCTGGAACTCCTGGTGCAAGTATCAGCACTGATTCTATTTCAGACTGTTTCTCATATGACCTCAGATGCCACTGGTGAGCTTTAGGCACATGAAATGTGTAGACTCTCTGATTTAGCTCTTTTGCATTGGATTACCCTCTATAATACAGGGACAATACCACTTCCTTCCTTTATGGCAGTAAGATACTCTGTCCTGTGCTCATGACCGCTAAAGTACCTCGTAGTCTGCCCAACGTCCTAAATAAAATAGGCAGGGTTACACAGTGCCTTCTACCCAAGTAACAGGCAAAGCAGCTATGAACTAGGTATTCAAATTCCCATGACAACTTTGCACATTCCATCTGTGACATATATTGATAAAAGTGACAAGAGGTACGTGTATTTTGGTTGCTCACAGCTTATTTTCTGTGCATACCATACGTCTGTTCCTCTGGCTGGGCCAGAAGGAGAAAGGCTGCTTGTCTGATGATGTGCCTTTGGGTTTATGTGGAGCTGTTGGGGGACAGAGGAGGAAAGACTTTGCTGTCCTAGTGAACAGCTGGGTATGCTCAGCAAAGGAACCTGCTGGAGCACGGGATGGGGAACAGGGGTCCATTACTGGGAGTGGAAAAGGCAGGGTCAAGACAAGAGCAGAGGACAGATGCAGAGACTCAGAGGTGAGTGAGGCAGAAAGGATAGTGTGGAGTTTCTGCACCTTGGGAATTGCTGACCGTCTATGAGAGGCAACAGTGGAGATTTATTTGCAAACCTTTTATCTGACTGTCATTCAGCAGAACAGTATTTTCTGTTTTAAAAATATTTTTACCTTATTTTGCATTTAAGTGAAACAGAGCTTTTGATACTGGAAAAGCTATAGGGAATTTCTGATGTAGCTGCTTTAATGGAAAAGTGCAAGCAAATCTTCAAACCTCTAGTCAACTCAAACTCCCCTTACACTTCTGGTAATGTCACAAAGTCAGATACACTATCTTTTGTTCTATTTAATCATCCTGGTACATTAGTTTAGGCATTAGTTGCTTTTCTGCCCCACACAAGTGTTTTGTGATGCTAATAGTTTTACTGGTTTTCTCAGTATTAAGTATGTGAAATAGTTTAAAATCTATGAAATCTATTTAAATTGCAAGAATTATTTGACCCATGCATTCTCCTGTTACATCAAAAATTGTGAACCCACTGTTTCTTTGGGTGTGGGGTTTTTTTGTGTGTGTTATTTTTTTTTTTTTTGAATTAAGCCTTTTAAAAAGTTAACAAAAATCTCCAGGGAAAAAAGCAGATGTGAAAGTAAGGAAATCATGGGTGAGATATAAAACCTTAGACAATAAATTGGTTGTCAGTGATTTACCAACAGGTTAGTGTTTCTACCTTCTCACTGCTCCTTAATTAGTCTTCTAACATTGATAACGTTTTAATGTAATTTTGATTGCCTTTTTTTTATTCTGGAGGTCAAATATTGTATTGCATGATGCCAAATTACTCTTCTCACAGTTAGGGGATATAATTAAAAGCACAAGCATTCTGGTTTTGATTAAGGGGGCTGAAAACAGTTTATTTTCTTACTAAGAAAAATTGAGTTTCATGGAAATAACTTTGGGATTTCAGTTATGCTGTTTCTTAACCTCTTCTTTACCACTAAACTACTTTACGTGTGACTGCTTGGAACAAAAAAGGTATCAGCAGACCAGATACATGTGGTGTTTCATCTGGGAGCCTTTTCAACGTCTTTCTCAGGAAATATATTGTGATCCAAGGTAGAGTGAATTTTATAGGACTCAACTGGTAACATCAGTCATCTGGGGACTCTACAAAATCTCTGCTTTTATCTCTGGCAGAGTTAGTTCATTAGTTCATCATTTATATCCATAGTGATGCAGTAATTTTGCACAATTAAAACTTGTGCTGAAATACACTGACAGGCAGAGGGACAAGAAACTTGATTATTTCTGTAACGGTATACTCCCTCAACACTCATATCTTGTTCCATTTGTTATTTTCTTTTTTCAAACAGCAGAGATGAGCACCAGGTCAAAGCCTAAGCAGAGCTCTCCTCTCCCAAACCTCCACTTTTCAAACACTGGCAATTAGTATCTGTGCCATGGTCCCAGCCCTTAGAATGAGTGCAGGAGAATCTCAACTTTCAGTGAAAAAGTAAAATAGAGGAAAAATCTTTTTAGCTGATGTTGCCATAGGGGAAATGTAGCTTGAAATGTGATCCAAGTGGCTTAAGTACACATAGGGAAATAACAGGAAATCCATACTATTTTAATTTTGTAAAATTCATGGTTCTTAAGCCATGTTTAGAATTCCTAGGGATCTGGCTCATGATTTGTGAATACATCAAGCTGGCAGTACTATGCTGTTCTAAGTAACCCAGATCTCACTAATTCACACAATGTAGTTGCATGTCACAGAGGGCTGTTTTCCTGTGCTGTTTTCTCTTTTGAGTTCTGATCTGGAGCTGGATTAACCTCATATTTTCCAGTGAAATAAGCACTCCCCATCTTGGTGTGGAAAACTGACTAGTAAGGCACATTTTAAATGTAAAAAATGAGCTAATTTTTCTATCTGTATATATTTATATGAGCACCGTAGTAAAAATTTTTACAGTGGCATAACATATCCTATAAGTCACAAGTAGGTGTATAGTGAATTTTCTAGTTAGAATAATGTTCATAATTACGGGAGATATTTGAACTTTTTCACATCAACTCCTTCATAGCAGTGGAAAAGATCTCATTTGATTCAGGAACCATTGAATGAGGCTATCAGGCTCTATTTTTCTTGCCTCACTTATAATCATTTTCTCATGCAACTGAGATGTTCCTTGCTGCTAAGCAGCAATTAGTGAGATCAGTGTGGAGGTGGTTGGGTTTCTTCCTCTGCTCATACAAGAGGGTGCTGCTTCTGCTAGCGAGGAGGGTGGATGGATGTATGCTGTAGACACAGCAGCTCTGAGTGTTGGTCTCAGCACATGGGGCATTTCAAACTTGCCAAGCTGTAGGAGATGAGTTAGGTCAGCCAACATCTCTGAATTGTGGTTTGAAGGTTAAAAAAGACTTTAAAATGCTTTCCTGGGTGCAGAAATATTATAGTCTGTTTTGCTGCTGAAGTAGGTTTGGAGGGGAGCCAAAAAAAATCCCTGTGGCTGTAGACTGTATATGAACTGAGTTCAAGAGAGAGATCACTTGTTCTTGTGGACTGACAGGTATTTTCAATTTTTTGCAGCATGATTTCATTGCTCATAGTTACCCAGATTTATTTTGTCCTGCTGGAGGCACTTATTGGGCACAAGGGTAGATTTAATTTTAATAGAGGTTTGGACCTGGCTGTAGTTATGGTACTATTAGTCTGGGGTGGAGAAGGGAAATCAAACTCTGGATTGTTGATTTGCCTCTTGGCTGAGAGCTTATCAAGAGGGAAATAAATTTGCAGTAATAAAAGCTGTTCTTGACATTCTTTTATGCAGAGGAGGCAAAGGTGATGATTAAATGGAGGTTACACATTAAAACTTCATAGCCAGAGGAGAGGAGAAAGGACAGTGGATGCTGTCCCACTGGATGCTGCAAGCTTCTGGTATTTGGCTTTGTTACGGACTCCAAAGAGTTCAAAGATCATCTTCCTACTTCTAATGGGTAGGATATGTGGTGCCAATCTAAATTATTTGTAGTTTTTGATGGTTAGTTCAGTTGTGAGATTATGAAGACATCTGTGGTTAGCCCTTATGTTCTGATTTGGATTTCTTTCCAATCACTCGGGTTAAACAAGACAGTAAGGTCAAATAAAGATGTGCACTGGAACCGACTGGATTTTCTACTTGTTCTTGCGCTGAAGAGAAAAAGGTTTTCTTAGAAATATTTTAGCTTGCATCTGGATTCTTC
>NW_009631905.1:0-32831 GCF_000690535.1 Cariama cristata
CTGGCCTGTAGTTCCCTGAGTCTTCCTTTGTCCCCTTTTTAAAAATGAGGGCTATATGATGGATAGTGGCTTAGCCACTTCATCTGCCACTTCCCTCAGGACCCATGGCTGCATCTCATCAGGTCCCATGGACTTATGCACCTTCAGATTCCTTAGATGGTCTCAAATCTGATCTTCTTCTCCAGCGGGCAGTTCTTAATTGTCTCAATCCCTGCCATTGCCTTCTGCGACTTGGGCGGTGTGGCTGGGGGGCCTGGCCTGAGGCAAAAAAGTCATTGAGTACCTCAGCCTTCTCCATGTCACGGATAACCAGGTCTTCTGTTTCCTTCCAGAGAGGGCTCACATTTTTCCTAGTCTTCCTTTTATCACCAACATACATATAGAAGCTTTTCTTGTTGCCCTTGACGTCCCTGGCCAGATTTAATTCTATCAGGGCTTTAGCTTTCCTAACCTGATCCCTGGCTGCTTAGACAATTTCTCTGTATTCCTCCCAGGCTAGCTGTCCTTGCTTCCTTTTTGTGTTTGAGTTTGTCCAGCAGTTCCTTGTTCATCCATGCAGGTGTCCTGGCATTTTTGCCTGACTTCCTCTTTGTTGGGATGCATCACTCCTGAGCTTAAAGGAGGTGATCCTTGAATGTTAACCAGCTTTCTTGGGCCCCGCTTCCCTCCAGGGCTTTATCCCACAGTACTCTACCAAGCAGCTCCCTGAAGAGGTCAAAGTCTGCTCTCCAAACTACAGGAGAGCAGAACTGCACTTGCTGTGTGCCTTCCTCACTGCCCTAAGGATCCTGAATTTCACCATTTCATGGTCACTGCAGCCAAGGCTGCCCTTGAGCTTCACATTCCCCACCAGCCCCTCCTTGTTGATGAGAACAAGGTCCAGCATACCACCTCTCCTCACTCAGTCTTCTATCACTTGGAGTAGGAAGTTATCAACGGATTCCAGGAACCTCCTGGATTGTTTTTGCACTGCGTAACACCACACCACTTGGAGTTCATCTAAAACCAGAAGAAATGGGTTCTCCTCTCAGCCCTGCCCCAGCATCTTGTCTGTGACATTCGGGCTCCTGAGCCTCAATTTTCCTGCATAATGAAGAGGACCCTCACAATGTGTTTCCCTGCCTGGTCTCTTTCAGTTGGTAGCTCTTTAGGACCAAAGCTGGTTCTTACTTTGGAACACGGAAAATGCTTTTGCTTGGGACCTAGGCTTGACAAAGGCTTTTAGGTGCTTGCCATAGTAATATTTGTTTAAGGAAAAATATTGGATAACTTTCCTCACTCCCTACTGGTTGGTTGCAAGTCCAATGCAAGACACTTTCCAAAAAGACTATGAGCAAAATCTAAGAAAACACCACCACTCCCCACCACCCCACCACCCCCATTTAGGCTTTCCCTTTCTCACCTGTGCAAATTATAATCCTCAGCCAGGTCTGAGTCATGGCATGTTGGTGAGTACCTGTGTAGTCATCAGTAAGTGCCCGCAACAGGACACTCAAGAAAGGGGCTGCAGCTTCATCAGTGCGTTCAATCAAGATGTAATTGCAGGAGCCATTAGATTGCACACAGCTCGTGCACTCTGCTATCAAGGTTGTAATGATAACTCTTGTTTTGCCTTTCAACTATCATCTTGGTAATGAATAAAGGCTTGTGGAAGCATTCTACTTTACAGACAGGTGACGAGCCAGAATGGAGACTCTGTGGTGCAAGGAGGCACCAAAAGTTTATGAGAAAATATATTTGGTGTGCACTTTCTGGTTCTTTAGGGGGTTTAAGTGTGTAAAAGGATTACAAATCAAAATTGTCCCCTAAGAGAAACGTCCCTTGCTTCCTATATACAGGCCAGTTACAGAAATTCTGTTATGCCAGCTTCAAATATGCTGCTGAACAGGGAGTGAGCAGAAGGACAGGTCAAGGGTTGAAAGGGATGAGAAAAAGACTGAGAGAAAGTGAGTAACCCTAGTGCTCACTGTTACCAGAAGCTCACAAGGACTATGCTTGTTAAGTTTTATTTTGGTTTTGATCTGTTTTGTTAAACACTGAGCACATAGCTCAATGACACTGCATCGTAATTATGACTCTTCCCAAAGCTGTTGGACCTGAACGGTGCTGGTCAGTGTTCCTGGAAGTAGGGGGAAAATTTGTAAAGGGAAGGGGGTTGCTCTGGGTTTGTTTCTTTTTCAGCTGCAAAATGCCTTTTGCACATGTATTTTTTGTGCAGTAAAGTGCCCGGCTCAGCAGATTAGTATTTACCCTGACCCTGCCATAGATTTCCCAGTTACTGGGACACAACATTCCCTTTCTTTGACTTGCAGTGAGAAGGCTGTTAAATTTGAGGAAGCTATCTTGGGTAATGATCCCAGTCAGCAGATTAGTTCCTTGACGAAACATGGAGCTTGAAGAGAAGAGCAGGCTACAAAAATGGAAATTGTACTGCGGCTTTTCTATGCTCCGCTATGTCTCCTCAGACTTCTACTTTTTTAAAAATCATTATACTTTTCATCCATATTTTTAAAGCACCTGGAGTTTTGGCATGGCATATGGTAAAACAGAATAGATGGGTACTACTGTCCATTTATAATGCACTCAACATTTACATAACAAGGTGCTGTTAGTTTTGTGCTTACAGTGTCTTTGGCTCAGATAGTCAGCAGTTACTGCTGTTTGCAGGAAATCTTGATGAATAACATAGTGGTAACAAGAGTACAACACTGATATCCTGTGCCTGGTTGTACCAATCCAGTCTGTTTCAGCATCCCTAATAAACAAAGAAACAAAGAAATCTTAACTGTGATACTCACATTAATTGGGACTGAAATACATACTCTAGTCATCAACCATATACGCAGCTAGCTTACTTGACAGCTTCTGGCCCAAGCTGTGAAAATTTCAAGGTTGAGGTTCCCTCATGATCCACTGAACACTTTAAACACAGGCGATAACAAATTAACTATGTTCTTGCAATGACTTCCTAAAATATCCCACTTCTGTAATGTGGGCAACCGTGCTCTGAGCAAAGGGAACATCTCAGCCTGATTACCCATGGGGTCATTGATCCTTCCTCTAAGAGAAGCAAATTTAGAGCAGGCTGGGGTCGAGTGGCTTTGGGTTTGTAGGATCTGGGGCTTTTGGCAATGGGAATATTTAGAGAGCAAATTTTACTGCAAGTCAGCTCAAATGTGGGCTTATGTGTGGGACCTTGCTGAGGGGCTCTACTCCCTCATGGTGATGGGACAGGCCTAGTGCTGAGCCTTTGCCCTGCCAGGTACCTCCTGGTGGCAGAGGAAAGGGATCACACAGGCACCAACACGGAGGATGAGGCTGCACTCTGGTAAGCTCGTGTTCATGGCACTCAGCAGATGGGCACAATCCTGTCAGCTCCCACCCCTGCCATCGAGGACGTGAAAGGCTGTGTTTTGATAGTTCCAGCCAGGACATTACTTAGCATTTAGTGTAAAAGAACAAGTACTTTCCGCTGGAAAAAAAATGGGATCGCATTTCTTCCTGGCAATATGGTGATCACTGCAATTTCTGCAAGCTGACAGATTTCACTGAGCCTTTGAAACTGGTAATTAACCATTTATTACCGCAAGGATGGAACAAAGGGGAAGAGCAAATTGAATCTTAACTAGGTTCGTTGTCTCAGCACTAAACACAATTACAACTGCTTTACTGGACACCTTCAATTTTCACCATCATTAAATAGAGACATATTTCAACCACTTATTGAATACAGCCTAAAATGAGACCTTTAGTTTAGAAAAAGGCTTCTCCAGAACCGGAGATGTGCTTCCCTGGGGAGCAGATTCACCCATCTGGGCTGCAGTTGGCCACAGGGCCCTGCACCAAAGCCATATAACAACTGGAGTCAATTAGTCCCTTCTTGATTTGAAATTCAGGATGCTATGCCTCGTTGGGGTTACTCAGCTTTTCCCTTTCCCACAGCGGCAGATTTGGTCCTTAAATAGATTCCCAATGTCTTTGCCAAAGTGTGCACTCTGCTGCATCATGTCACATGAGAGTGGTAAGGCTAGGCTGTATGGGGATCACCTTCTAATAAGCTCTCTTTAAAAGTTTAAGAGGTTTAAAAGATTAAGAGGAGTCCCTGTGGCATCGATGACAGGGCAACATCATGGCCTTCCCCACTTCAGGACCACATGAGCCAAACTCAGCTGATTGGATGTCAAATCTTAAACCCCAGAGAGACAGGGCCTGATACAGAGCTACATGGACCAATGCAGGTGATCCACAGCTGGGCAGCAAGGGGATGAACCTTCTGCCTGGTGCCTGAGACTGCACATGTCTAAGAAATGCTTAAGATTAAAGCCAGCTCCTGGTCTATTCCTCTATAGTCACTGAAATCATGCTTATTGAACCAATATCTAAAGATTTATTCTTATTTCCGTACATCTTAATTTGACAAAACAGTCACACACTTACTGAACATTTAGTGCACATGTAAGTCTATCTCTATTCAGTTAAGTACCTGCTTAACTTTAAACATGAGATTTAAATGCTTTTAAGGTTGCTGGGCATCCAGAGCATATGCTTAAAATTAAATATGTGATAAAATATTTTGCTAAAGCCATAAAACATGCTCAAATGAACGCATGCAGAAAATGTAAGTGCGGTGGAGCAAATAATAACAATAACGGCAAAAAATTTCAACTCTTTATTATCGTGCTGAACTGAAACATATTGTGATAGCCTTAACACAGAACCCAGGGGATTCTCTGGCATCCTATACCAGAACGTGATCTGGAAAGAACCTGTTGTACTCATGAACTGTCATTTTGGAGAACAGAGTCGTCCTTACAAAGCTGAGCCAGGACATAGGGACCTCCGTTCTAGCCTTGACTTTGATGCTGCTCCACTGGAAAACTTGGGCAAGTTCCTTATTTCATTCTGCATCAGTTTGTGCATCTGTAAAATACCAATCAGCTTTATAAAGCCCTTTTGATATGTATAAATTCAATAATGAGTACAACTGATCACCTCTCTAATTGTCTGCTGTGCAGTGGAGGTCAATGTAGACATCTAAACTTTTCCCATGACCAGAATAGCTGCATTAATTAAGAGGCTGATTGGGTGAAGCTAATTACCACCAAAAAGTCACAAGGTAGGGCTTCTTTATTCCAGCACAATGCCACTCTTACATGCTCTACTTCTGTCAAGCAGCTCCATGGCAGCCAGCTCCTTACATGGTGCCCCCCACACACACACACGTCCCTTAGTGACAGCCCTTCACAGTGACTCATTTCTGTTGGCCCTCGCTCCTCAAACCCTTTTCTCAATATCTCAGTGCTGACAATAGTTTTGCATCTGTTTTGAAACCTAGCTGTAATAAAATTTAATTGTTTTTCTCCTCCCATTAAATTCAGCAGCAGTAGACACTAGAGGGTGCAAAGACAAGCCCCAGGTGCCTCATACAGCCTTTTCTTCTGCATAGGAGATTAATTCAGGTCAGATCCCTATTTCCCTAACAGCCTGTTGAACTGAGATCCAAGACTGCAGGTTAAGCTCACTGATACGTACTTCCAGGAGACAGTTTACACTCCTTTTGCCTTTTTGATAGGAGGATTGACAATTTCACAGATTCTTTCGCTTCCATCTGTCTCAGCCTTTCTTGTCATTACCCCCTGCAGAGAAGTATATTAATTTGAGGCAGTGAGGGTCTTCATCGGTCAAATGCACTTAAACTGCCAGAGCCTCCTCAACAGTGACAAGTTTGCATTGCTACAAACTTGACTAGATGCCTTGTGACACCTCCCCAGCAGGAGAGCCATTGGTCTTCAGCAGTAAGATCGACCTTGGAAAGTCCACACTGATCTCCCACTGTGTGAAATACAGCAGAGATGCAGGGGATCCTGCCACGCAAACAAACAAAGGTCAGATTCAATTCAATTTGTGTGATTGCTGCAACAGCCAGCAGAAAAAGCCTTGCTAAGCTTGGAGTGCAGTTCCTGAACAATCCACAAGGCAAAATAAATAGATTTTTTTCCAAAATGAGTGCCAATATACTGATGCTAAAAACATTGTTATTACTGATTATTATTTTGTATGAGTGCACAAAGATATTTCTCTTGTGAGGTGTTTGAATAGGAAGGGGAATAAATAAGCAGAAGACCTGCAGTTAAGTTTACTTTGCAAACCCAGACATCACCTTGGGATAAAATATTGCGGTCAAAAAAAAAAATAAATCTAGTACTCTGGCTTAGAGGCTTTCCTGATAAACACAGCTTTTCAAGCTCAAAAAAATTCCTCAATTTCTGAGGAACAGTGTGTAGTCTTCAGGTAGCTGACTGTGCCCTAAAAACCACACAAGTTTCTCATTTTAATTAGGAGTTGAGACCAGCCTATTGTGAATGAGAGTGGGTGTGACCCAGCCCCACCTTCTTCCTTAGTTCTGGGAACCTGGAGAAAGCAGTGAGGATAAAAGCCACTTCTTTTCCTCAGAGTAAGCTTTGGAGAGCAGTGTGGGATTCTCTCTGAGGTGTGCAAGGTGCTACCAGCTGTCTTGTAAGTTAGCAGGAATATTCTGTCTTCCTGGTGTGGTTTGTGTTTGTTTTGGGTTTGTTTGGGTTTTTTTTGTCTGAATGCAAGATTTTGGGTGAGTTTCTCTGGAATTCAGCCTTGGAAATCTTTGCTTTTCAGACAGATTGCATCCTTTCTTTCTCCTTCTGTCTAAAAATAAATGTGTGTTTAAATGAGCTTTTTTGACTGTAGGATTTCTGTGTATTACTTTACTTCAGCAGTGAAACACCCTGTGTGGAAACTCCCAAAGGACTCTGTGCTATTTGTAGGGTAGTGAGGATACTGGAGGTTTGCACCTAGGAACAGCAAATTAAGACTTGGTGAATTAAAGCATTGAGCAACCAAGTACTGAAATTCCAGGCAGCTTTCTCTGACGCACCTTCTTTTACCTAAGGTTCATTTGAAATTTCTCCAGGCTTAATAAGTTCCAGGAGTCCCATAAATACAGACCCTGATGGTAAGAATGAACTGGTGCTACTTCATTTGCTTCCAGATACCAATAAATTTTCTCCAGTAGAAAAAAAACAGGAGATGCCTCAGGAGCCCCTGCTCCAGCTAGAGCCAGAGGAGGCAGAGCAAGGAGATGGTCCTCTGTCTTGCTGTTGTCTTCCCACTGATATGGCTAGAGTACAGTCTAAGATGCATCTTAGCTGCCATAAATACTGTGAATTATAGTACTTGCATAAGCAAGATACTGAAGTGTGGTCTGGGTGGAATTATTGAAAAGTGCAAAACTTTTTTTGAAAATTAGCTCTTTGGGTCAAACATCAGTCCAGTCCCATTCAATTCTACATTAATTACTTTTATTTATTAATTTATTAAACTAAGGAGTAGTTGTGCTACTTATTGAATTTGCAAAGTGATAGCAAGCTGGAAGGGGCTGCCAGCACTTTGGAGGAATGGATCACTGTCAAAATTATCCTGAAATTAGTAGAGAAAGAGGCAGAAGAATAATGCAATGACAAAAAATCTGGGGTTCTGTAGGAGCTGTCACAACTGGATCTGCTGGTTAGGAGGGATCAAAAAACTGACTTCAATAATGTCATACAGGAAGGTAAACTTTATTCTGAGATAAATATATAAGGGGAAGGTCACAAAAAAAGACAAGAAATAGGTAATTCCTCCTTTCTGGTGTGAAATAGCAAAGGGCAGTGCATCATGTTGAGTCTGGAACAACGTATTTAAAAGGAGAAAATTGTGAACTGAGTGAAGAAAGGGGAAGTAAGAACATAAGAGCAGTCACTGGACTCGAAAACATAAGCTGTGAGGAAAATCTGAAAGAAGAGTTTTCTCAGTTGAGTGAGTAGAGGCACAATCATCAAATAAATAAAAGTTGTGCAGAGAACAAAAGATTGTTGGCTTAAAGTGTGACAAGCATGATTTCTGGGCTCAATTCAGTCATATAAACATAGATGTTTGAAGCCATTTCAGATGCTTTGGGGTATGTGATACATTTCTACAAGGCTGCAAACATGATACAGGTACTACAGCAGATCAGACCTTTCTGGAGATGTAGCTGGAGATGCGCTGGCAAGACGAGAAGACTTTGAGCACAGTACCAATTAGATGGCTTCCCAAAGCCTCTGCCAACCAGAGTAAACATCCCTGATTCAGTTGGTATTCTTTCTCTTACGTACACATAAGTAGGGTTTACTGGGAAACCTGTAAAGCCTGTGCCAATAAAGACTGCTAGAGGAGCCTCGGGTATGGCCAACCAGATGTGAACTCCAGAACCCTCAGAGTATCTCCAGTCCCCATATTGTTGCTATTGTAAGCAGATTGACAGAGATCAAATGCCTTTAGTAACTATTATTTAGTACCAGGCATTAACATGACTGCAGTGTACAAGATGTGGCTCTGCAGTGCAGGAATTTCCCCAACGGCTCACATATTGACTTGGTGTGACTAAGCATGGCTGTGAGGAGGGCTTGCACAGTGCTGTGTGGGTTGGTATGAGGGGGATACTGCAGATGTGTTCGTTACTCATTTGGATGGCTGCAGTTAAAGGATGATAAATCAATATATACAGGAAGGGAACTGGATAGGACACTTAAGGATAGCTTGTGCATACAGGGAGCAGAAGCATGAAGAAGGCACAACAACCCACCCCAAATTTACTTTTCCTGTTCCAACATTTCTTTAATTTTCATATTAACTCCCTTTCTCCCTCCTCCACTCTCTGGCCTACAAGAGGAGCAAGATAATTTGAATACAATTTTAAAAGAATATTTGCCTTGAGCTGAAAAAAAAAAAAGGAAAACTCACTCTGCTTGTGGAGGAAGAAGGAGAAGGACTCCACCTTAAGTGGCCTTAGTTCAGGCTATTAGCATTGTTTCATCTGTTATAGGGCTGCGTTTCCTTCTCTGCGTTCTCATAGTTCAGGCCAAAAAATTGGTGGGAAAAAGAAAAAGGAAGAATTTATTTGAAACTCTCAGCCATCTCAACACCTCTGGATTAACACAGGGTTTTGTGATCTGTGAAGCTCTCAAGGTACAAGTTGTAAGAGCACATGACAAGTTTCTGGCTAGCAGCGACAGCTGGGGAGTGTGATGAATGCTTGGCAAGCAGCGCAGTCTCACTGGGAAAGACCAGAGAGGGGGAGAAACTCAATATGCAGAGACTATTCAACATATGGTTACAGACAACAGTTGCTGATGGCTTAAAAAAATTAAAAAAAATTAAAAAACCCTTCCTTAAGCTTCTCAGCAGAGACAGCAACATATTTTCTTTAAAAACAAAAACATACTGTTTGTCTAATTTCCTTCTCACTGTCAGGAGCGTTGTGGTGTGCATGATTCCTGAGGCCGGGTTTGGCACCTCATAGCAGCCCTGCTTATGGAACAAAGCCGGCCTCTCATTCTGGGGAGCACTTTCAGTCTCAAGTGGACGGAAATCAGGAGTCGTATCCCTGAAGGAAATCAAGGGGTCGAAATGGAGGCAGAAATTCAATGTCATGCAGCCCCTCAGAGGCTGCCTGTGGGCAATAATAAGCCTTGCGCTGGACCCTGCAAAGAAGAGAGTTTCAACTCCACCTTTTGCAGAAGCAGCAGACATTTCTCAAGGAGCAAAGCTCACAAAATACTGGAATATAAGGCCCTTCCATCAGGATCCAAACAGTCACAGCATGCCCACCTCTGTCTATGCAGAAAGGTGACTTAGTTTCCCTCTGTTTCTTCGCTGGCCGATTGGTGCATAAGAAGCTCCAGCAACTCTAAGATATTATTTAGTACCCCTGGCATGAAATGTTGAGAGAGAAAGTGCTTAGATTGGCTGAAGTAGCTTCTGAGATGGAAAAGGCATCTAAATCTTCTGTATATTTAATGTTTCAATCAGAAATATGGTCTCAATGCTTCAATTTAAAGACAGAGAAGCTCTAATCTTTGCAATACTGTGGGCTGGAGATCACAGAACCAAAAAAAAAAAAAAGAGAGAGTTAGGAAGACTATCATAACCACTTAATTAGCTGCTAGATCAGCCACTGTAGCAGAGCAGGATTTATTTGGGAGACAAATGGGAATTCAGGTTTCTGTCTTACAGTTTTACGATTCTCCTCATGAGATAAAACAAGTAAAATAACTCAGAGTAAAATATCAGAATAGGTTTTACATGATGGGTTGCTTTCCCTCCTTTTCTCACCATTTTCACTTATCTCAACCCACTCTCCTGTTTAATGGAAACTCAACACTTTCCAAAACTTTTCTAGTCTGAAATCAAAACTAAAAAGCCATTGCAGAAACATTTGAGTAGTAAAAATCTGTAGCAAGTTTTCATGTTTCTGGCATGAGTAAGTGTGGAGGGCTTACAGCATAATGAGGAAATATTTGTGCATCATGAATTGGCTTCCTTTACACTGTAGGAAATAGAAGAACAAAGCTGGAAGAAAGACCATAGCAACTGAATTTCCTATCTGTCATTTTTATGAGATAGTAAGGGGTGGGTTTGCTGTTAGTGATTGCCTCAGAAATGGATGTCCAAGCCACAGTCACCTCCTTTGCTTCACATGCCTGTGCTGACACCTGATTCTCCCCTCCTTCATCCATCATGGCTAGAGGCAGTGCAAGGCTGTTGTCCAGTTGCACTTCCCACCTGATGAGCCTCATGTAAGATATCGCCTGCTGTCCCCATGGTGCAAATATGTCATCCCTTAAAGGAGAGTACAGAAATCCCAGCCTGCCCTGTAAATTACCCTGCAGCCTTTCTGCCTCCTTGAATATTTTGCCCATTGCACTGTAATTTTCCTCTGCATGCTGCAACCACTCTGCTGTTCTCAGGTGCCGTAACTGTATCAGTAAGTTGCCCAATCTTTCTTAGTGGATTCACTTCTGCATGGCAGCCCTTGCAATGGCCTTGAAAAGCAATGTGGTAATAATGCTACAGTAATCTGTTATATGCCCATCCGTGACACTTGAAAGCTAAAGGAGTCAGATTGCTCCATGAAGGTGGCCTTGATGCTGATGCACCAAGAAGAGACAGCCTCACCTTTCAAATATTTCCAGTGTCTGGATCCAACCTCCTGATGAACCAAGAATGGGAGAAGTATGCAGACCCATTTCAGGACTACGTGGTTGGGCATCGGGGTTAGAAGCAAGTGAGAGAATCATGTGCAATAACATTTCTTTTCAATGTAACGTAGAACATGTGGATATTTAGCTTTGGTAACTAAATGAGTCAAATCAATGACTTGGCTATATCCTTAAACTAATATCTATCTTTCAAGTCCGTTCCCTAACCTGTTATTTTAAAGGGTAAACACACAAAGAGAGTTGCTTTTCTTTTCTTTTTTTTCCCCCCCTTTTTCTTTTTTAACTTGGGATACCTATACTGCTATTGCATGGTGTTAAAATTTTTCTCCCATTCTCACTGTGTTTCTAAATAACCCTACCTGCTGAAGAGCAATCAACACAGAAGATTGCTGTGCACAATGATGAACCAAAAGTCTGTCTAGCCCTGTGTCCTGCCTCCTAGCCTCAGATCAAAAGCAGATCTCTAAGGAAGAGGATATGTAATAACACTTCCTCCAAGGACTCTGCCATCTTCCAGCGCTGTGTAGCTCAAGGGTTTTAAATGCTTTGTATTGAATCCTTTGCAGTGGAGAAGGGTGTAATTTTCTGCATTTTCCTCTGATATTCCTCATTGGAAATGGTTTTTATCTGTCCTTCAGACAAACCACATTTCTCTTCATTCTTTGCTGTGATCCTCACTTGAAAAGGAAAATAAGTTTGGCTAAAGACTATTTTGTATAAAGTTAAAAAAACAATTGGAAATTACCAAAAGAGAATTCAGAGATCTGATGAATATTTTCTTGATGCACAGACTTGAGGCTATGTCATACAATTACTGAGCACAAGCTCCCATATCTTTCAGTACTCTTGGTACTTCAGACTAAGCAAGAAAGCTAGAAACATCTTCACTGCCTTCTAATTTGCAGCTGCTATCTTGGATGTTAATACTTTGAAGAAATCTCTCTGTTCTTCTGACTATTCCTAGGCATTATTTATATCAACTCTCTCTGTTTTCTAAGCGTCTAGTTTCAAAATGCTTAAGAAATTACTTACTGGCAAGACATGGCTAAGCAGGGGATAGTGCTGGTAATTTAGGAAAACTATACTTACCAATGTAGCAGCAAAGTTTGGACCTCAAATAATTAAGAAATGACAGAACCCTCTGAAATGCACAGGATGCTTCAAGCTCCTATTGGCTTGCTCTCAGCTGGAAGCAAGCCTGTTCCTAGAAAAATCTGCTTTACTACACGGCTTTCTAAATTTCAGATTTATAAGACTGCATTTATGACTGATCCCTGACTGCAAAAGGACAAGCAGCAGTTAAAGAATCACTTAGTTTCACTCTAGGCTCTGGGGTGTATTTTGGAGCATACTGGGGTAGATGAACAACTTTGACAAACATGAGGATGCTGTAGGCCCGTGTCAGCAGGTACGAGCACAAGAAGAAAATGATGGCCATCAATACAGCATTAGCTGTTAAACTCTAAATGAGCCTGAATGCAGTTCTCTGAAATGAATCTATTTGCTTTTTCCCCAAGGTGTAAAAGGTCTCTGCCTGAAGAAAAGGAGGGATACTGTCACTGTCAGAGGAAGAGTTATCTGCAGGGAAAGCCTTTGCCTCATCTTCACTTTCCATTAATCAAGCAGTTTTTATGGGGAGGTCAGGAAAGGCTAGTGATACAGCTTCTTCACTGCAGAGGGACGGCAGGGCAACATGGATTTTGATGGAAAAATTGCACACTGGGTTGACTGAAACAATTTTGCCTTATCATTGTTTGTAATTTACAAAAAGCCAAAGCATTTCAGTGGCTTTTTTGCACGGTGAGTTTCTATGTTCTACTTCAAAGCAAACTGGCTTTTCCAAATTTCTCTTAATAAAAATCTTCAAAGTAGGTCTAAAGAAAAGAAGATCAAACACTGAAATATCTTTCAGAATAATAGGAACTTTTTTTTTGGCAGATTTAAAAAAAATCCTTTTAGAATTGAAGTAAGTCTTGTGTTGTATAGTTTTGGGGGGCAGAGGGCAATGTTGCTTATTCCTGTCTGGCTACCAATTCAGAAATTTGCACAGCTCTGAAATAAGGCTATTTGGCCCTTTCCCTTGGAAAGTTTTGAAAGAACAGCTGTAACCCTGAGCATGTCTTCATAAAAGTATGAGTTCAGAGATGGACTTTTGGGGGAGTGATCTTTATCTCAGGCAGCTCTCTTTAGTGTCTGCCATGCCCACCTGGGAAGCACACAACTACACACAAAATGCTGTAGTCGTGTCTGGTTGTCTTCAGGACCGATGACAATAAATGTATTGTTGCACCACAAGTGACTGGTGGAGGTTGTGCACTCACACAAATGAAAGTCTGGACCTGGATTATCTAAAGGCTTCTTCACAACTGAGATGTCTGAGTTCATAATTCTGCATCTGAATCTCCTTTTCTTTTTCTTCCTCCTGCTGATATGTCTGACACAAAGGAACACAAAAATAAATCTTCCCAAGAGACCAGACTACAGCATCCTCTCTATGTCTACTAACAAGGAACATATGGTTTTATTCTGCACCTTGAAATCTGCACCATACTTTCAGTCTGCCTCCACAGATTCTGGCTTACTTTTTGAAGAGTTCTATAAAAAACAAACAAACAAACAAACAAACACTTCTTAAACTTGTTCCTTTACTACTGAAGAAATAGTGAAGTTGCAAAAAAACCAGGGAATTCAAAGGTAAGGCGAATGCACTGTTCGTTTAGACCCAGATGTTGCTGAGACTTTCTGAACAGTGGGTGACTTGTGGGTACTTCAGTGTGCTGTTGTCGCATTGTGTCCCTCTGCATCCTGCATTTATCATTCCTCCGTTCAGCTTGTCTGTGTGCCACTGCGAAGGTCCATCCTCCCCCTTTTCTTTTTGTCTGCTGTTGTAAGGACTGTGTTTGCAAAGAGCAATCTTTAAGGAGGGGCCTTTCTTTACACATGCATCTTTTCTGCAATTCCTACTGGGTGAAACAGCACATCCTCAAAAAAAGATGTTCCCTGCAGCCATTTAGAAATTCCCTTCACAGACACCAAAGGTAAGGAAGTACTTATTCTTTCTGTTGGCTTTGCCACAAATCAGCAGAGGCGGTTATTCCTGCCTGACAGGGCAATCGAATGAAGAGGTTTTTCAGAGGTGGTACTATAAAGGACATTGACCATTGATATAAACTTCTCCTTAACAGCTTGCTCTGAGTTCCCTTATCAAGACTATGTGCCACATAGCAAAGGTCTTGCACTACAACCAAAAATCAGCAAGGGGTTTTTCTTCTAGTTCAGATCTCCTGGTAAACAGAACTAAAGAGAGAAGGTAGAATAATGAGGTAAGTGATGTAAGTGATGTTTAAGATAGAACCTGTGCTGTTAAACTAGCTCAGATACAAAAATAAAGAGCAGTGATACTGAAAATTGTTCTTGTGCTGAAGGACTAGAAAAATCAGCAGACACACTCAGACCTATAACTAACTTGTCAGCAAACTGTGCTGTGGAGGTGCCCTCTTAGAGGGGCACAACAGGGTTTGTTGCAATAAAAGTAACCAAAAAGACTGCAGTATGATTACCTGAGACAGGATGAATAAAATAAGGCTTGCTGTTTTGATACATTTTGGTTTGCCTGTAAGGGATCATTATAGCTTATTTTGTCTAGGAAAACAGGATTTATGGACTCCTACTATCAGTCTGAAGGCCCAGACTCTGGGTCTCCCAACAACAATAAATTCTGGAAGCATCACTTGACTTCAGCGAAGTTGACAGAGGAGCAGAGCTCTCAAATGCCCCCCTACAAGTTCCATGAAAACCTGGACCGTGAAAAGAGAAGAAGAGCTTACAGGTATCCACACTGACAAAAACTTGTTAGGATGAACATGTCCTTTCCTAGACACAAGCAAGCTCAGTCACAAGTCACAAAGCTGTACAAATAAGGTTTCATTCACTGTGCTGCTCTCAGCAATATTTGTTTATATAAATAAGCACATGGGATGAGATAGTCTGTAGGAGACACCGGGCCTGGGTGACATTCATGAGCAATCAGCTTCTCAATGAAGATGGAATGTATGGGCCTGTGATTAAGGTGGACAATCAGGGAACAGAAAGTGAAATTTCATCATCATGTCAGCTGCGTGCTCACAGAGTGAGACAGGCACTTCATTTTCACCTCTGTATTCTGCCTCCATATCCAGAAAATGGACACAGCCATTCAAGCAGAAAGAAGAATTCACAATAAATGATGTATTTGACTTTGGTCCTTCTGACTTGCAAAAAAGGAGACCATAGATTGTACTTTTGAATGGATCTAGTGTGTATCCTCTGGAATACCTCCCTTGGTCACTCTGTCACGTTCTAACATTTCCTACTGAGAAGGGAGAGAAAAACCAGCAAAATGTTTCACCCAGAATGATCTGGGTAACTAAAGTCAGATTTGTCCATCTACTGCAAGGCCCATGCTCAACCAGTGATGCTCCACTTACAGAAAGAGGTAGCTCTGAACCCAGAAATAACTGGTTAAAACATGAGGTTCCGTTTGTATCTCCAATAAACCTGTTCAGAGATTTTCTCACACGTTGCCATAAGAAACTTAATTAAATTTCAGTCAATAACCAAAAACAGTCACATAAATACATCTGCCAATGATTATTTAATTAATTTCTCAGCAGTGTTTTGTGCCAATTAAATGCCTAACACATCTTTTGATTTACCATATTAATAAGCAATATGTGTATAATTAGGTTGGTTATGAGACTTCAGGCCCATCTAGCATTCTGGAAAGGCAGTCTGCCCAAGAATAAGCAGTTGCTTTCTCTTTATCAAATTGACTCTAGGATCAAATTATGCCGTGATATAATGTGGTGTCATCAAAGTAATTATGCTGACACAGAAAATCACTTTCTGGTCTTACATTCAGTTATTTAAGAAATATTTCTGAATTTAAAAGACGCATCTTCATTTGTGCTTTTTATGCTTCAAATAAAGTTATCATCCACTTCTGTGGTGTATTAGACAACACGGGTTCCCTAAAATTTAGCCTGGAAATGAACCTGAGATTGGAGAAAATCACCTACAACAAAGGAGGCTGACTTACTCTATTAACTGATGATTTTGCCAGCTTGGTTCCCTTTGCTTCTGTTGAGCATTTGAGGGGGGCAGATGAGACTTGATTGCTCCGTGCTTTGAATTCCAGCATTATAGCCCCATTTCTTTTTTTGCCAGTACCAAACACAGTACCAAAGCTATGTTGATTTCTGCTTCATTCCTAGAAAAATTTCCTCCTGCAAGCAGCAGACTCTACCTGCTAGTGCAAAGGAGATGGGATATAAGAAAACAGCTCCACAAATCAAGCTGTTGAGTAATCCCAGTGCACCAGGCAGCATGAACGCTGGCTGCTCCAGAGCAGGGAGGAAGTCTAAATTTTAATGGTAATGAAGGTGGGCAGAGAAGAATAAATACTGTCAGAGCCTGCTAATTATGAAAAGAGATGGATGGCTGCTGTAAATCAGTGTGCTGTGGGGAGAGAGCCTTGAGACAGATTAAGTTATTATTCATACTGGGGCTGTTCAAATAAATCAATGGAAATTCCATCAGTAGCAGGTTCCATTTTTGTTTCGTTTCTTGATTTATGGGTTATGCCTTTGGTCTTTTTATCAGAATCCCCTTCTGCTTTATTCCTAACAGGTATGTATAATTTAATCTGAAGCCCCCAGGTACTTTCTTGTGCAAAAAGATTTTCATAAACAGCCCAGTAACATGAGAATTCACAGGGCAAGCTGCTTTTTATATTTCAAACCCTTTCAAAGTACTTTACTGTATTGCTCTTTGTTTACATTCCTTATGAGAAAAGCAAGGATTAAAATAGTAATTTCTTCCATGTTGCTTAACCTGGTCTTCTAATGAAATATTATCAATGCAGTCACTCCATATGACTCAACCCTTCCACAGCAGATTTTTTTAATTTTTTCACCAGCTTCAACCAAATTTGGTGAAGGATAAAGGTCTCAGGGACACTGAGTTCCTAGTGAAATGGAAATAGGCAATTAGGTAGAAGATCCCACATGTCCTTATGAGGAAAGTATAGCACCTCCAGCTCAGATTTATTATGAGTAGATATATATGAATAAAGAAGAACCTAAGTGAGAAACAGGCAGGGACCCATGCCCTGAGCTCTGACATTGTAAGATTATTTGCTTGCCTATTTAGATGGCAAATTCTCTGTAACGGTGTCTGTCTTTCTGTGTTGATGTACAGCATCTTATGTGTCACAAAAGTCTCTAGGCACTGTCATGGGAGAAACAATAAATGACCCAGGGCATAGCATCAGGAAGGCCACAAATATTGCGTCACATATTGCATCACATATTTAACCTCTGCTTCAGTTTATAGTTATGTAGCCTTACCTACCCCACCAGCAATGTCTCGGGGTCTAACATAGATAAGGCTGTGAAGTCTTGGCGGGTAGTTATGTCTACCAGTTTTTCTAATGATGGTCCAGATGCAGGGGAAAATGCATGGCTTGTATAGTCAGCAGATTCATGTCCAGACAGTGCCTGGACAGCGCAACAGAGCATGGAAAGCAGAAGCATTTCAAGGATAACCTGAAGAGTTGGACAGAGGGCAACTAGCCACCTATACTGAACAGACAGGCATAAGTAGACAACAGTGGGACACAGACTCATTTGAACAAGAGCAAGCTGATGGTTGGCAAGCAATGAAGGCAATGGTTAGGGACCAGCTCACGTCTGTAGAGACCTGGGTTATCACCAGGCAGGTGCCTGATGAATGTGTACTTGAATGGTCCAACCTCTACCTGTTAACAACTGTTTAAAATCACCTCTGACTACATTATAGGAACAATGAGGCAGATAGTAAAATTGGATGGAAAGCATTCATCTGTTCCTGTCTCTTACTAGCTTGACGGAACCATTCATACTAACCAAAGAACACATACCATGTGTGCTGCTACTAAGTGCCCGCTTGCTTTGCAAGTGTAAAAAAAATGGTTTGTACATTTCGGCAGTCTGGCATAGTGTGTTTAGATGTCCCGATCCCAGCAGAGTATTTGCAAATCCAGTAATTGCGTATCATTATCTCCTTTTGTTGCTGATGTTGGTGCCTGTGCATTAGTTTACCTGTAGCTTTGGACCACTTAGAGAGGGCTATCTTTAATGCTCTTCTCTCCAATGGTTTGTTTGAAGCAATGTCCATACATCTTTGAGCCTTGCAAGTAAAGCAGCATGCCGCAGAGCTTAATTAAAGAGGAAATAAAAAAATAAGTGTTTCCCCAGTGAGCTGAGAGCATTGCATACTGCTGAAGCTGATGGGACGAAATAGATTGTCTGACGTTAACAGGCAGAAAAAGGAAATTTTTGACAGAGGTCTGAGAGCTGTACTTCACTGGGGACAGGACCATTAAAAAAGACATTCACTTATAATCTACTCAGGTTTTTTATTATTTCTGTTTCCAGCAGTGTTTTAAAGTAATTCCCATCCTGCCTCCTGCTGTAAGCTTGGAAGTAAAGAAGCCAGTTTTATACATCAAAGTGGTACTAATAGTCCCTTTTCTCTACCATGAACCATTAGCATGGGACCACCAATACTGCGAGGTCATGGCTGTGCTATTTCCATCAAACTTCAGACCTGTGCTGGAAATGATTGCAGTACCTCATCCACTTAGTCTGGAAAAGGCACTAGGACATGTCTTCCACATTATTCCTTTTGGCAGCCAGGTCCACCATTTCCCATTTCCAGAGGTACCTACACGAGGATTAGTAGCCACCATTTCAGAGACCTCAGGACTGCCTTTGCTCTCTGTAAAGGCACAAAGCAGCTGCCTATAGGATTTTGAAATGGTTGTGCAAGGCACTTTGTAATTAGCCAATGATAATACAGGCACAACTGTTGCAGTTTTCCTTTCTGCCCGAAGTAGCAAAGCACTTTTCTAAAAGAGACATTTATGCTGAACAGAATGCCACTGTGGATCTCCAATAAATGCCGTAAATCATCCTTGAACCTGCTGAAGTCTGGGCTGTCATGGCAGAGGATGCACACCCAGTGAGTGCCGGCTACACGAGCCAGTTGTGCAGGAGGATCAGTCCCCTGCACCCACATCGAGGGGCAGCTCCCAGCAGAGCTCCCTGTGTGCATGCTTCTCTATGGTTGTTCACTCTTGATGGGAGTGACATCCTCTCTTTGGAGAGCTTCCTTATTCCAACATCAGCTGTCTGGGAACTCAGCCCAAGAGTATGAGGCTCTGCTCAATCTTCCTTGCTCGCCAGACATGTGAAAGCGATGGTGAGGGTTAGCTTTGGGTGACCTGGCTGGTGAACCTAAGAGGAAACCAGCACCTCGGGGTGTGCTCCAAGGACAACTGCACTGCCTTGTGGGGTACTTACTTGGCAGCCTCCAAATCTCCCCTCTGTCTCTGCAGCAATGTGATTGAGACCATGCAGGTTGTGATACTCAGGGCCTTTCCTGCAAGGACATCCACGCTGCAAAGACACCCCACTGCCAGGACACAGGATGGGCTGGCAGCCTGAACCTTGCCTGAGCTCAGGCTGCCTCCAAGAGAAATTTGGAGGCACAGTAACCCAGTTTTTGCTGCTCTGTGCACTCAAAGCTAAAGAGCACTTTGGTGACTGGACTTTTATGCAGCCATGAGCACCAGTATAAAGACTGTACCTGAGCAGAATGATAGTATTTCACAGTAGTGTAATCACCAGCCTTTTGGTTGTAGTTCGTTGTAACTCATTCTTCTCCCTAGGAGGTGGAAGAACAGGCCATGTCTTAGGGCAGTTGGCTAATCATTTTCCTTAGGTGACGCTAACTTTGCTCAGAAAAACATGCACAGAAATATTCAGATGGGTCCTCTGCTCCACTGGGAAGGCCACCCCTTTGCCCAGGATTACTTTCCTGCTCTGTCTATCAAATCCCCACCTTAATGGTAGATACATTGGAGTTAAGTCCTTCTCTTGACTTGAGGCACCAAGGGGAAGACCTGTCCCTCTCCTTGCTATGTCCTTACAGGGATGCTTTCCCACACGCATGTTGTGCCCACACAAGCCAGATAATTATGCTGAAACTGCACCTCCAGCCCTCCATGGTCGTATGGATTAACAGCCCATGTGGCTTCTTCTCTTGATTCCTATCAGCTAATCAAGAATCTCTGGTTTTGTATCATTTCACAAATATCACTCCTTTCCCTGGGATCATTTTAGCCACATAATAATGACCTGTAAATGCCAATTGCAATATTCAGCTGACCTTCAAGGTAAATTGTGCTTTGCATTTGCCTTACACATTTTCATAGAAACATAATCCGCTGTCTAACATAAATGATTATTTCCAAAGAACATAATGGTTCTGAGAGCAGACAATAACTGGCTGCAATTTGCTTCATGAGCAATTTTATTTACATCGACAGCAGAAGAACTAAATTGAAAGGTCTGCTCTTTGACTGTGGCTCTATCTGTACTAACGCCAAAAGTCTGTTCAGCTTCAGGAAATCAATTCACCTTTGATTTAGCCCTCTGTATTATTAACACAAGAATAATACAGAATATAGATTTCCTGCCCAGATGAAATGTGAATGTCTCTCTTCATGCCAAGGCAAGCACCACCCAAATTATTGAGAAATAACAATTTGATGGCAGGACAGCGCACCTCTCAGAAGCGCTGTGGGTAGGATTCATACAAATGGAACTAGCTGGAGATAACGGCCACGCAGGCGTGCTCAGGGTGCCCTGTGGTGTTGTGTTGTGTGGCTATTGGGTCATCTTCATTGCATGCCAAAGGTAGCCCTGAAGCAACCTTCACGGTCAGATTGGGCTGCCACAAAGACTGTAAGTGGCAAGCTAGGTCTTAGATGTGGCTGGAGTACACTGCCTGGAGCAGGCTATGTATGACACAGCCATGTTGCCTAACGTTGGGAAGGATGTATCACACTCACTGCCTTTCAAAATGCCAGAGGTCACTTTGTCAGAGCAATACAAACAAAGCCACTAAGTGCAACAGTCTAAGCAGGTTACTCAAGTGGACCAGTACCTGCCTGACATGGAGATGGGGTGGGATGTCTCAGGCTTACAGCTCTCTCTTAAACTCTCCATTCCTGGTCGGACTTCATGGCTGCAGAGGGAGGTGGTTTTGATGCCAAATACACTCCAATTTTTAGAAAATATTCTTTAAATTACTTTTTTTCTTAATCAGAAGGATAAATCACAGGGTGCTGCACAGAAATTAAGGGAGACAATTTGGCATTTTATTTGCACTAAGATACTGTATGAGAGATCCCAGGTACTCCCAGTCCCAAAGAACCTGCAAATTACATAGAAAGTCAACAGCAAGTAAATAGTGTAGAGAACAATCACAAAAGCTTTGTGGATTATTCAAGAAGAAGGAAGAGCACAATGTCCATTTTATGAGTGGCAAGTGGAAGCAAAGAAAGACTAAATGAGTTACCCAAGGTCTTTTGATAAGTATGTCATGAAGCATTTCAACTGTTAATCTCGTACATTAACAGGAAGTCCATTGCTGTGAGCCATAACCTACTAACAGTGAGGGTGCTGAATTTAGGAGCTATTCCAATTTAACCCAACTGAAGATTTGGTAAAGATGAGAGAATCATGTAATAAATTACATTTAGATTTTGCTATGATGAAAATCTATGAAGAAATAAGCCCAGACAAATTCTGGCTAACCGAGTCACGACAATTTGCTGGCTGACACAATCGTTAGCAGAGCCCTAAAGAAATATTAAGAAGTGCCTCAAGGTCAGGAAAAAGCAGCTTTCATTGTGAAGGCTGAGAAACAGAGAGGAAGCCCATCTCAAGTGCTCCATCTGCCCCTTGGACTGTCACCAGAAAGAGTTAAGACTTTCCAAGTACTCTTTGACCTCCGTCATAGAGAGTGATTGAGAGCTGGTGGTGGTGGTGTGAAGGTGACACACAGCAAGGAGGAGAGCAAGAGAAGGAGCTCCGTGCAGCAGTGACACTTACACATACAGTCGTGGGCTGATGTACAGCCTTACTTACTGGTGCCTCTTGTGTTCTGGAAAAGAACAGTAAAAACTGTTAACAGAAATAAATATACCTTAATTCAATAGTGGCCTAATAAAAAAGTATAGGAAAAATATATTATTGAGTTTCCTTTTTTTTCCTCCAGAAAGTCTATAAATAGCCATAAAAATGTCAGTGGAAGAGAGGGAAGTGAGCAAATAAAAATGAAGCATCTGATGATCACAAGAAGTTTATAACCAGAACCCCAAGAGTTTCGGTTGTTATCTTGAAGGTCAGTTTGTACCACAACATGGAGTACAACCCAGAGAGACCCCAGAGCTAGTGGTAGCAAGAAGGTAGGCCTGTCAGACTGTCCATAGCCCCATGCTAACACAAAGCTGTGCTAGACGGTGTGGTTATAACAACAGTCAGCTCAGCAATCCATTGCCCCAAGGAAAGCAGCCATGGCACAAGCAGGTGCAGCAAAGGAGGGAGGGAAGGATGGATGCAGCAAGGACGCGAGAGCATGCCTTGAAGAAGGGGGAGGAGGTAGTGGGGCAAGAGCTTAAGAGCACCCCCAGCAACATTGTGTCAGAGGGCACCCAGCTGTTTGCTCAGGGAAGGTGGAAGGGAGCAGGACCAGATGAAATGGCTGTGTTGCCCCTGTGCACAGTCACTAAACCAGGTGGTGCACCTCATGCTAGGCTTGCAAGGTTTGGAGCAGCACCTTCTCTGCCATGGGGTGGGAGATCTCCAGGGCTTGCAGAGTAGACTGTCCCACCAGGGCTTTGTCCTTTGCAGAGTCACAGGAACCCTCTGAGGAACAGTTCGTGTAAGCAGCCCATAGCCCTGGCAGTCCGTCCCCATCTGAGTTTTACCCTGGAGTGCTAAGACACTACCTGTGTTATTTCTAAAGAAGACAATTATTCATCTCATTACCCACATCCCCGCAGATTTGTTTCAGAGAAATGTTTAACAATTAAATTTTTTTTAATATGATTAAAATTTTGTATCTAAACCAAAAAGGTAAGCACTTGTTGGCTTCCTCAATGACCATTTTTATTTTTATCTTTATTTTTTAGATCAGCTCTACTGTCAATTAGCCACTCTTCTGATGTAAGGATTCTGAGAGCAGGAATAGGAGAAATTTGCAACAAATGCCTCCAATTTAAAAGCAGAAAAACACAGCAGGAACAACTGATGTCCAAATTATGAAGACCACTTCAGTTCAGTCCAGGATGGTAATCACAGTTCCATAGAGGGAAGAAAGATGTGTGTCCTACCATTATAATAGGGCACTATGCTATCACACATTGAATATGTACTCCCACAGAGGGACTTCTCCTTCATAAGGCCTTCAATTTAAAGGAGTCTGCTGTATCAAGAAGTGCCGTTCATGTCTCGGCAATGCTGCATGATTTAGACATTAGATGCAATCAAATCTACTAAGGAGTGTAGTTTAATAATCCACATCTTCTTTCACTTAATTTTGTATTTATTGCCACAGTATGCAGCAAATGCAAGGCATTTCATGTCTAACAAGATTCAGAAAGGTATAGAAAAAAAAGAATTCAAGATGGTTTTGTTTTGCTAGTTTCACACAGTTCATAATGGGACACTCTGCACAGCATGAGGTTCACAGAGCTGGGCTCATTCCAGGGGGAAAATAGTAAATGTGTAATAGGTTTATAATCTGTGAGATACAGCTCAAGTGCCCTGCTTTCACCAAATGGGTCCTGGAAAAATTTCCTTTTTTTTTTTTTTTTTGCTGTTTCAGACACACTCATATACCTACGGTTTATTAAATCTTTTTGCATCTTGTTAAATTATGTTAAGAGGAGGTAACCAGAAAAATTCCTGTGCCTGCAGAAGGTTTAACCAGTGCTGTATCCTGGCCTATCCACCAGCAAAGGACAGTTGCATCCCCAAAAATCTCAAGGATAAAAAGCTGTTGCAGCAAAGCCTTTAAGGAATGTCTCAGCTGTGTTTGCATCTCCTCACAGCTACTTATTCGTATATTGTAAAGCACTTTTTGAGCCTCAGCTGCAGAACTCTAAAGGAAGAACAGTGAAGGAACAGGAGGAGAACAGTCTCCTTCCCACAGACCTACCTGAGCACTGCTGCTCCAGAGGAAAAAGAGGACTGGCAGATCAGTCCTTGTTTGCTTCCCCTGGTCCATAGTTACCTCTGGATAACTACTGATATTGGCAGTGTTTATGCCAATTTTGCACCCGTCTGAGGGGAGAGCAGCATGTGTAATTTCTGATCACTCTCTGCTGAACTGGATTTGATCAGGTGTCCAGGAGGAGAAAGCCTCCATCCCACCAGAGCCATCAGCATCTGTTTCAAGCCAACTCCTGGCAAAAGCAACTTGTAGCAGGTGGCCAGTGGGTCCCTCTGAGAGGCCAACATCTGCAGGTCCATTGCAGCTGCTGCTGCTCTTCCAGGAGCCTTAAAATTGTGGATACTCCGTCCTAGCCAAGTCATGTCATAAATATAGAGGGGATTGTTTTGCCACCTGCTCCCATTTCCTCACCTTCAGCAGTGACATTCAGAACAACTTTGCCATTCCTCTACAAAAAGCTTTAATAAACACTTCACTGAGCTTTGCTGCCAATAAATGACAGCATTGTGAAGTATTGATACAGAAGCTCAGACCGATAGGGAGGACACGAGTCATGTGTGCTTCTCACTGCACTTTACCCTCCCACCAAGTGTGGTCAGGGATGCTGTTTGGCCCTGTGGGAGTTTCAAAAGAGAAAGGGTGGTTGCGAGTTTTATGCTGAGCTTCCAGCCTCCAGAAATGCCAAAGCTAAAAAAAAAAAAAAATCAATTCATCATAAACTAGCAGGGATGCTCAAGGTGAAGAAGCCTCTTCAGCTATTGAGGCCATCTCCCTTGAAAGCCTGGCCAGCAGGTTTCACTTCTGCATTTAGACATTTCTCCAGCATAACAGCATGCCCAAAGTCTGCTACCAAAGAGGTTTCAGCACACAAAAATCTCCATAGTAAATTATTCATGGCAACTTAACTTAAGCAAGCTCCTTTTGTAGGGGTTTCCCCAGAGAGATGCTAGAATGAACAGGGTACAGGGCTTGAGCTCTCCTACCACTCTTACAGCCCAGACTTGGAGGTACGTGTTCCAGGGGACCTAAAAAGGGACAGTAATGATCCCTCAAGCTATGGAGCAGGGTAACCAACCCCCGCAGTGCATGCTGGCCATGTAGCCACTGCAGCAGGTACTTCCCACCATCATGACGCTGGCTGTGCCATGTCATGGGACTGGACCAAGGAAAGGTGCATACAGCACCATCCATCCATCCCCAACTGCCACAAACCAAGCCAAACAAGGAAGATACATTTTCCTGGGTGAATAGCCCATCCTATTCAGTAGCTTCTTAATTCCTTCTGGTTGCAGCTGAACACTGTTTCTCAGGAGAGCCCATCCAGCCAGTAGCTGTTTGCATCAGCACTCAAAGCCTTTCCTATCTGCAGTTATTTGAGTTGCTGCACCTCCATGACAGGGCTGATAAATTCAATTCTGACTGCAGTGGGACTGGGTGACAGCTGAAAACAAAAAGTACAAGCGATCCTGACAGTGCCTCACCTCAAAGAAAAGAAAAGGCAAGGTAGGAAAATGTTCTTGAGGCAATCTGGTGAAAGGGAGCTGCTACTGAGCCTCTGCATTCACCGAGTGTTTCCAAAGGTCGCTCTCATCCTCCTTCTGACTGCAGTCTATCATAGACCATCTGTGGTTCAGATAACACAGCCTTTATTGGGCTCCCCACATGTCTCAGCAAAACCTGATTGTATATATTTTCCTTTTGCGGTCATTTCCTCTCCTTGTTCTCTTACTTACCTCTATTCTGTCATTCATCTCAAGACAGTCCAAACAGTTGCATAGTCAATGGCAGCTCTTATCCCAGGAACAGGTGAATCCAATCCCACCAGAACTTTATAAACGTCATTAAAACCTTTCTTTGTTGGTCTGCCCGGATAGTGACTTGCAGTTATGGTATCCTGCAACCAAGGTTTATAAGAACAGTAGCATATAAAGCAACAGTATCACTTATTTGTTATTGAGATAACACTAATGAGAGAATAGTATTTAGCTATCATAAAATGGAAAACAGAAAAAATGGCTATTACCTCGCACATTGTAACTATCCTACTCACACCTTTTCATAGTCAGTCAAGTTGCTGCTCTGTATCATGTCTAAACATTAGTGGAAAAAATAGTATATATGGAAACTTGTTGCTACATGTACAAGATTTCATATAATTATATACATTTACATGTATTTATATTTGTATATATGCATGTCTTTTACTGACTCATTACAGAGTTCCCATGCATTTGTCTGCCTGCACAGTAGCCCTTGGTGGGGATGTTGCTGGCTGCCCTCAAGCTTGCAGACAAGCAAGTGGCAACTTGGGTTGAGTATGAGAAGGGGCACATAAGAGAAAGTTCAAAGTCCTTTGCAAGATAATGTCCATTTCCAACTCATAACAGTATTTTCAAATATTCTAATTGGTACTTAATCTATACCGATCTTAGTTCATACAGTATTGATCTCTTTGCATTATACACACGCGCGTGTGTATAATAATACAAAATTCTACTACAAAATTTTCTATTGAGATGCCACCAGCTAAAACATATTGGAGTCAGCACTTTGTGTCCCCTTGCATGAAAGTCATAGTTTACCAAATCATTCAAACATATGCTTAGTCTTGGAAACCTCACTGATTGCTGTGTAACTATTGATGGGTCTGGAGTTAAGAATAGGCTTGAACCAGACATAAAGTTGTGTGTCTCTCACACTCTCTTATGGGAATGTGAGCATTATGAGCTAAAAAGCTATGTCTGTCTTTTATTGACTCCAGGATGTAAAAAAAGACAGTAAAAAATACTTCTATAATTAAATATAAACAAAATACTTCATCTTCTGTTTATTCCTGGTTCTCAACATTTTAAAGAGTTCTGTGGAGCCCTAGGATCCTGTTGTGCTGTTACACAAAATGGAAACATCAAACTAGGTGCATTAACAGGATGTGTGAAATCTTCCTTCTCTTCCCTGCTGCAGTGGTGCACCCAGGTTTGGAAACTGTTCTTTGAGAAAGGTGTAACCTAACTAACTTAAAAATAATCATCAGCACAACCAGAAGAATCACCAGATGTCTAGAAAGTCTGACTTAATTTGGAAATACAGAAAGAAAACATAGAATCATAGAATGGTTTGGTTGGAAGGGACCTTAAAGATCATCTAGTACCACCAGACCAGGTTGCTCAAAGCCCCATCCAACCTGGTCTTGAACACTTTCAGGGATGGGGCATCCACAACTTCTTTGGGCAACCTGTTCCAGTGCCTCACCACCCTCACAGGGAAGAATGTATTCCTTATATCTAATCTAAATCTTCCCTCTCACAGTTTGAAGCCATTGCCCTTTGTCCTATCACGTCATGCCCTTGTAAAAAGTGCCTCCCCAGTTTTCTTGTAGGCCCCTTTATGTACTGGAAAGTTGTTATAATGTCTCCCTGGAGACTTCTCTTCTCCAGGCTGAACAACCCCAACTCTCTCAGTCTGTCCTCCAGCCCTCAGATCATCTCCGTGGCCCTCCTCTGGACTCGCTCCAACAGGTCCTTGTCCTTCTTGTGTTGGGGGCCACAGAGCTGAAGGCAGTACTGCCGGGGGATCTCACCAGAGCAGAGTAGAGGGGGAAAATCCCCTCCGTCAACCTGCTGGTCACACTGCTTTTGATGCAGCCCAGGATACGGCTGGCTTTCTGAGCTGTGAGCGCACATGGCCAGGTCATGTTGACCTTCTTGTCAACCAGCACCCCCAAGTCCTTCTCCTCAGGGCTGCTCTCCATCCATTCTCTGCCCAGCCTGTATTTGTGCTTGGGATTGCCCCGACCCATGTGCAGGACCTTTCTTGCACTTGGCCTTGTTGAAGTTCATGAGTCTCAAGCCTGTCAAGGTTCCTCTGGATGGCATCCCTTCCCTTCAGCGTGTCAACTGCACCACACAGCTTGGTGTGGTTGGTAAACTTGCTGAGGGTGCACTCAATCCCACTGTCCATGGTACCGACAAAGATGTTAAACAGCGCTGGGCCCAGTACCAATCCCTGAGGAATGCCACTCGTCACCAGTTTCCATTTGGACATTGAGCCCTTGACCACAACTCTTTGAGTGCTACCATCCAGCCAATTCCTTATCCATCGAGTGGTCCATCCATCAAATCTGTATCTCTCCAATTTAGAGATGAGGATGTCATGCAGGACTCGTGAATGACCTAGTTTAAGTGTAATGATTGAAAAAGAGAGGAGTTAGAATAGCAGATTTCACACGTGCTGTAGGTAGCTGCAGAGTGATTCATAAATAAATAAATACGTGTCCACCGTAGACAGAAGAAGGTATTGGCCTAAAAGCAAGCAAGGAGGATTTAAGTGAGACATCAGGAAAAAGCTGGCAAGGCCCTGAATAGACTAACATCTCTGACAAGCGGTTCAAGTAAACCTGATTCTACCCTGAGGATGGATCTGAGTGAGGTGGTATGTCACTGTCTCTTCCTCCTGCACTTTTTATTACAGAGTGTGGTACCCCTTGAAAGAAGTTATGTCCTAGAAACATTTTTCCAGCCACTTTCCCAGCCACTGGAAGTAACATTACTCTTTGGCAGTGCCAAAAAAGATTGGTCAATTTAATGGCACTGCTTTCTGCTTCCATAGGCTGGGATTTCAAGGGGATTCTGAAGTTGCTCAGCTTCCTTAGACTTTCAGTGAAACTTGGACCTTTTTGTGCTTCTGATTTTGTGTTTGTTAGAATAAAATTGCAATTTCAGTGATAAAGGTATTAGTATTAACAACATCTTATCTAAGTAGCAGAGCAGTAAGCAGGCTTACTCTCTGTTCTGGTTCACTTTTTATCAAGACAATGTCTTGATGACTAGGCAGGGATGATCATGTGGGCCCAAACAGCAGGAAAAGCCACTCCTGGTGAGTCCCACATGAGTTACTAGGTCTTACTCTGCCTGGTCTGGGCATGGCTATGAATGCTGAGGAGCACAACCAGCTTCATAACCCATTGCAGAAATGGGAAGCAACAGAGTTGGACACCGCAAAGAGTGAACTTCATTTCGCAGTTGACTCTGGGGTTTGTCATGGCTGAAAAATGCATAACTTTTTCACCTCATACAAGGAAAAGACATCCTGGGGAAGAGATGGAGAGAGGTATACAAGTTATAATACAAACTTTTCCACATTACCACGTAAAGCAGCAGGCTCTGTTTTAGACCACTTATCCCTGAAATTTTTTCCTTTTTAGTAAACTGTGTCATTTCTTTTCTACCATTCAAAACTATCCAGATACATCCTCTTATGCTGAAATAGACCACCCTGTGCTCTCTGCACAAAAAAGTAATTGGCTTTAAGTGCAAACAGAGAGCTACCTAAATAAAACCTCTTTCCAGGTCTGCATAGATAGGCAGTAGAAAATGGGATGGCTTTGGGGGTGAGATGTCTTGCAGAGAAAAGAAGTTTCTGGAAGGTCACTCCCAGCAGGACAGAGATGCATTAGAATAGCCTGGTATTCAAGCACCACTGCTTATATCCAAGGAGAGTGGCAATTTCATTTTGGTTGTCCCGGCAGATAATAACCTCCTTAAAATAGAGTATTTCACACTCCTCTGTAGTGACTTCAAGGAAAATGGGCAAGCCCAGAGCAGAGGGCACCTCTGTGCTGTGTAGAGAGCATTTTCAGCAGCAAAGGGGGACAAAATCCACTGAGGTGCAGAGAAGCCCTCACACTCCCTTGGCGTTGGTTTGTGCTGCTTCTCAGTTCGGCACCCATAGTCATCTGAGCCTGACCTCGCCAAAGGCCCTCCAGTGTTCATTGTGGCCCCAAGGTGAAAATCAGTTAGTTATCCAGTCATTAAATTCACCTTACTTGAGACCATATTTCTATAGAATCAAGCCACTAATACTGTCAATATGAATATTATTAATATTACTGTTAATACTCTGCTTCAGAGATCAAGCAGAGCTGCATATGGTTTTGTACAGAAATAAGACATCCTCCATTGGTTTCTAAACATCCCCTTGAAAACCTCAAAATACTTGGAGCTCCCTTTTACCCCAGTCTGTTACTTCACCCTGTGGGAAAGGCAAGATGCAGGGCAGCAGAGAGGGTAAGGGGATAGCAGAGCCAGTGAGAGAACAGAGAGATTGAGGAAACCTGTACAAACTCCAGGCACACCACCAGCCTCACTTGTGTGATCTGTACTGTTGTAAGTCATAGCAAGCCAATTAGACTTTCTCAGCACAGTGCTTGTTCATGAGCCTGAATACCTTCTCTTGTTCAAGCACAGTCAACAAAGAGCTTTGCTCTGAGCTGTCCAAATATTCTATAATTAAGCAAGTGGAGAAGCTAACTGCAGCAAGAAGAAATAAGAAGGAAGCAATTGTGCAGAATACTAAATTCCTTCCTCAAGCTTTGAGTCTGAACTGATAGACCTGTGCAGTTTCTTCTTTGGCAGCTTTTCTTTTCCTCTTTTTTTTTTGTTTTTTTTTTTCCTTCTTTTTCCTTTGGTAACAGAAGAGTGAAAAGGACACAACCCACTAGCTACTAAACTGAAGCAATATTTCTTTCGTATGTTTTTTTTCCCCATGCTACTCTTTACAGAGACCTTTAAACTCACAGAACTTCCCGTTTCCTCCCTGAAACACTGGTCAAGCCAGCAGAGTCAGGTGTAATGGGAAGCAAGCAAACAGGGGAATGTGTCCTTGCCATCTAGAGTCTGAAAGCCCTGCTCTGGTTGTCAGAAAGTAAGTGCTCTTTCTCTAGGGGGAAGCAGAAATTTAAATGGCTTTCAACCTTGAATTGCAAGTGACCATTAGTATCCTCCAAGAGATGGGAAGGGGAAAGGGAATCTTTCTTAACCTAGATGTTCTCTTCTGTCTTCTCACTTGTGGTTTACTGGCAAGTTGTGATGTTTGGCTGTGTCAGACTCATGTCCAGGAGCAGTTCTTTCCTGGCTTTCCCACCCTGCAGGTCCCAAGCTCAGTGGAAACATTGAGGAACCAAATGGCAGCAACAAGCCTACATGGACATACCTTACCCTTCTTAGATGATTTTTCAGTCTCGCAGAATCCTCGACTCTGGGAAGAGGCTGTGAAATGCTCCTTCTCTGGCTCTGCTTGTGCTGTTGGCTGCTGGAACTGCTCCTCCCCACAAACACCAAAACAGAAGATATAATAGCCAAGGTAAATACTTTGGGTCTAATTCTAGGAGCAGAGCCAGTCTGGGCTGAGTCTATGGGTGACAGAACCCTACAGCTGCCCCCTTAATCGTTATTTGGGTCATCATAGGACTATTTATTTTGGAATAGCCTCCTACTCCTCCCAGGTGCGTGAGCAGATGAAGGTCAGTTTTCTGGCTTAGGTGAGAACAGGTTGCTCAGTCCATAGAAGCTTGGGGCATGAAGGATTGCAACTCCATATTTTGGCACTTACCTGTCCTTTCAATCATCATTTAGGGACATAAATTGCAGGAGAGTCCTTAATCCTTTCCTAAAATGATTTGCTAGATGTGACTGAACTGTGTCAGAGGCATAAAAAGAGCCTTGGTCAGGAGGGGTTTCTGCTCACAAGAGAAACGGCAGTTCTGGAGCTGGCTTGGACAATAGAAAAGAGGTTTAGTTTGTTTGGGGCATGCAATAGCATTATTTAATTTAAAAAACAAAAACAAAAACAAAACCAAAAACCTCAAATTGTTTAGGAGAACAGTATTTCCTCATGTTTTTATAGGAGGTTCAGGCTTTTTGTCCCTCTGGTAGATTTCTGCTTCTCTGATGCAGGACTTATTTTTACTCTTCGGCTAATAAAAGTTCTTCATTTGGCACGTTAAATGGGCTATTAGTCTTTAAAAAGAACCGTAAGACGCAGCTCTAAATGTAAAAGACTATAAGTAAAGGCTTCTTAGGGCAAGGTGAACCTTTCGGTGTGGTTTTGCTACAGATTTCTTGGTGGCAGGTAAAAGGGCAAATGGGCATGAGGTAGCCCATTTTCTGGCAAACAAAGAGTCTAGAAAGCTGTTCAGCCCCTTTCACCCTGGGGAAAAAACTTGCTCAGTTCAATTCCCAGCACCCTCCTTTCCCAGAGAGTTCCTGTAATCAGACTCAGCCATTCAGAAATGCTGAGAAGCAATGGTTGCATGGGAAGTTCAATACAGAGAACATTCAGTATCCAGCCACCCCTAGCTCCAAGGTTCATCATCATTGCAGAAATGTAGCTGTGCTCCTCATTACAAGCAAGATTGATGTATTTAGATCGCCCTGCAGCTCTCCTTAATCAGCTATCTAATTTTAGGCCTTTGCATCGAGACTGGGAAAGGGAGGAGGGAGGGAAGTTATTGACAGAGTTCTTAAAATACTGAGGCAAAAACTTACACTTGTTAACCATTCTCTTTATCTGATTTATATCCAAAAGATGTAATCTGCTCTTCCCTCCCTCTACTCCTTTATTCCCTCCAGGATTCACATTGTAAAAAGCTAAGATCAACTGCAAAAAAACTTTGTTGAAGTTTCACATTAGATTTATGTTCTTTGTATGGTATACCTCATTGCAGCACTATGCTGACTTCACCCTTTCTTAGCTTCTTGGTTGCAATAGAGAGAGCCTCCTCTCTCAAGCACTATTGGTCTGTCCTATTGTCAGTCATAACCCCAGCAACTTTCCATCCTTTTGACTCATTCCAACTACATTTGATGAAGGACTTCTTCAACAGCAGATAGCCAGGAA